>NW_025129114.1:0-1121 GCF_004010195.1 Chiloscyllium plagiosum | reverse complement strand
GCACAGAATAAAGCCCTTTGGCCCATTGAGTCTTCATCAGTTGAAAACTATCCCTACCCCCCTCCTTAACCCTTCACACTTATTGCACAGATTGATGTCTTTGATAGATGAACCTTTTAACTTTCAGACCATTCAATGTAAATGAGTGAAAAGCTATGGATTTCCAGTAAGGGAGCTGACCAGACTCTGGATTATTGTCTGGGCAATAGAGATGGAAATCTTCTCCTCTGTCACTGACCCTGGTTGGATTCTTGGAAAATAACCCTTTCCGATTCCCTGAATCATCTGGCTGAGTAACTGGCTCGGCCTGGTCCTTGCTGCCTCGAGCTGTTCACGGCCAGTCTGTCTGCTGCTTCGATATAGGTCAAGGAAGAGTCCACTTGGGTGTCACACATCTCAAATGACTCCCAGTAGCTGGGCTGCTGTGGGGAACCTGAGGATCAGGTTCATGCTCTGGGGAGAGAGGTTCAATTTTCACCATGGCAACTTGTAGAATTTACATTTAATTATTAAATCTGAAAGCATAAACTCAACTCTGTGATGGTGGCCATCTGAATTAACATTGTTGTTGTCTTAAAAAAAGTTCTGGTTCACCAGTCTCCTTCAGGGAAGCAAACGTACCATCTTTACCCAATCTGCCCGACAGGTGACTTCAGATCCCCATTTCGAACATCAGTGTGTCTTTTTAGGAGCGATTGAATGCAGTGCCTGACTCTGACCTGCTGCCCTCTGAAATGGCCAAGCAAGCCACTCACTTCAAGGGTTTTCAGGGATGGGCAACAAACGCTGGCCTTGCCAGTGAGACCCACGTGTCTTGCAAGGATATGAAACCAACCAAATCTGTTCTCACTCTCTTCTCAATCCCTGCATCCTCCAATATTCCCCCCTGCCTCACCTCAACTCTCCACCAGTGTCCAACATTGAACATAGAGCATTCCAGTGCAGCACAGGCCCTTTGGCCCTCGATGTTGTGCCGACCTGTGAAACCAATCTGAAGCCCATCAAACACTATTACATTTTCATCCATATGTTTATCCAATGACCATTAAATGCCCTTCAAGTTGGCGAGTCGACTGCTGTTGCAGGCAGTGTTCCACGCTTATACGACTCTCTAAGTAAAT
>NW_025129113.1:0-1121 GCF_004010195.1 Chiloscyllium plagiosum | reverse complement strand
TCACTGGACACCGACCTCCACGATGCCCTATCCGATAATCTTCAGTGTACACGTGATGGTCACTGTTCGTGAGGAAATGTTTTTATCTAATTTATTAAGCCTGCCAAAGTACACGTTGACAGATGAAAATTAACTGAGTATGTCCTGCATTACTTTACCGCTTTGTAAATTTAAGGAAATATTTCTGTCTCTAATTTATCCTCCTACATTAAAACAAGGTTATCATGGTGAAGGAGGAAACGGAAATCAATCTGCACATGGTACAGATTTAATGAAGGATTGAAGCATTTCATATCTATCCCTCCTGTCTCATTATATATTCTCCACTCACCAATATGTTTACATATCATTGGATAAAAATAACAGCTATAGTCAGTGTAACTAAAACATTTATCATCTGCACGGCTGCCAAGATGCCTCAGCATGTCGGATGATTGTTTGAGTCATGTCCAACACGAGGAATGAATGAAAGGCTTCTCACCGGTGTGAACCCACAGGTGCCTCAGCAGCGTGGACGCCTGAGAGTATCCTTTCCCACACACAGTATTTTTTCCGACAGAGTGGTGCAATTATGGAATGAGCTGCCTGAGGGAGGGGTAGAGGCTGGTACAAGTACAACGTTTATAATGCATCAGGATTGGTAAATAAGTAGGAAGGGGTGAAAGAGATATGGGCCAAACGCTGACTGATGAGATGAGAGTTATTAATGATATATTGTCAGCGTGCACAAATTGGACTAAAAGATCTGATTTTGTGCATTCAATTTCTATGACTCTCTATGTCCCTCTCCCTCTCTTGGTCATGTCTCGCTGCGATCTTACCCCAGTTCAGACAGGGAGGTGGGATTGGGGCTGGGTCAGTGGAAATTGGATTGCTCCAACTTCTAACTATTTTTACACAATCATATCCCTGGGAGTGGGTAAACTGAAATCTACTCCAGTACTGGCACACTTCGAGTTTGTCCCATGCAGTGAAAGTGTGTGTAACAAAGACATGGAGGGTGTGTGAGATGGAGAGTGGGAGGATGTATTTAAAAAACATGGGGAGGCTGTGTGAGAGCATAACAGGGATGATGTATGTGACCAGACAGGCAGCATATGTGTGACAAAAACAGGCAGGGT
>NW_025129112.1:0-1121 GCF_004010195.1 Chiloscyllium plagiosum | reverse complement strand
ACAGTGAAGAGTCCCAGCCGAACCATCAAACTCAAAGCCTCCAGACCTGGCCACATCCTGTATATCTCTTCTGAACCCTCTTGAACTTAAAAGTATCCTTCCTATTACAGGGAGACGAGAACTGAACACAGTATTCCAGAACCCGTTTCACCAACGTCGATTCCAATCTCAAAATGACATTCCAATCCCTGTACTCAAAGGTCTCAGCATTGAAAGTGAGCGTGCGAAACAGCGTCTTCACCACCCTGTCCAATTGGAACGCAAACGTCCGAGAATTATGTACCTGAACCCCAACATCGGTCTATTCTTCAGCCCTCTTTTTTTTAATTGCACAACTATTCTCCCAATTCTGTTTCGATTGTTACGACTGAAGCTATGTCCACTCCGCAGTTCGGCACCGTCAGTCCCACTGTTTCTGCTGTGCCAGGAGCCGCCTCATTTCGTCCTGAAGAGCCCGTGACGATTTTCACTGACCGAAATCGCCAGTCTCTCCACGAAACTCATCGGTCTTTCCTGATGCTTGTCCAGAACCCCCATATCTTTCCAAATGCATGGTGTTGAGAATTCAGCACACACTGTCTCTCAATTCCTTCTGTCGATTAACACTCAAGATGAATGACTTCTTCAGAACCACATGAATGATCCTGGAATTTAATTCCCCCTGCCCGGTGTCTTTAGAAAATCTAAATGTATTTGCAGCACCCTCAATCTGACCACCAGTTGATGAGAGAACTCCCATCTAGTTCATCACCTCTGCCTTTTAACAAATCTGCACAAGCTGGAACTTATTTTCCATTTGTTCCCACAAGGTGGTTTCTGAATGCACTCTCTTGCCTGAAGCAGAATTCTATGGATTCAAGTCCAACGCAACAGAGATTTAAGCCCAAACACCCAGGCAACACTGACTCCAGTGCAGGAGTGAAGGAACATGGCACTGTCAGATACACTGTCACTCTGAAGAGAAATGAATGCAGAGAGACCCTGACGGAGTCTCGCATCGAATTCGAGGGCGTAGCAAGGGAACCGTCACCACCGTTTCAAGCAACACCACACAGGATACCACACGGGCAGACGGGTCTATCCGCTCCAGGATAGCTTACCTGTTTGTGTCCCGAACGCTC
>NW_025129111.1:0-1121 GCF_004010195.1 Chiloscyllium plagiosum | reverse complement strand
ACGAGTCACCTGTTGCCTCCTCTCGCTTCCTCGTTGTCAGACCTTCCCCACTGGGTGCGGTCATCATTTTGTGAAGTCACTGCCCAGCCGCTTGCGCCTTTGCGCCATTCAGGACAATGTGAGACGGTCAGAAATAAAAGAATGAACAGGGACAGGAGCAAAGTGTCTCAGAAAAAAATCTGCTGATTGTACAGTGACACGGGGAGGCCAGCAGTTGGCGGTATTGTATCACTTTAAACAAAGAGAGACAGAGAGATTCTGATACATTTATTCATCAAATTTTAATTAATTCATTCATTGGTCAACTCACGTTAACACTTCTGTTAATATCGGATCTACACCCTCACTCCCAGGCGTCCCTCCCTTGTCTTGGGTAGTTCTTGTGCAGGTGGCCCTTTTCCTAACAACACTTGCTGCTCTTGGACTCCTTGTGCTCCTTACTCTGATACCCTCCTCTTTGCGGTTCCTGCTGCATTTTACATTTTCCAGTCGGCTACCATACACCCAGAAGAACGTAAAGCCTCACTCTTTCTCATTGCTAGGATGAATATTTGAATCATAAGCATTCATATTACCTGTGTGGTATTTCAATAATCCCTTGCATTGCAGAAACCTTTAGGACAATGGGTTTATAGCCAAGAATTGGTGTTTGCGTATGTGGATCTTCATTGTCTGCCAGGGCCATTCGTTAACATGTTTCCCTCTGAGCTATAAAGAACAAATGAACACAAGAAATAGCAGCATGAGTCTGGAATTCGGCTCCTCGAACCTGCTCCGATATTTAATACAATCATGGCCGATCTCATCTATGAAGTACTTTGAGAGGTGAGGAATGGCATACATTAACGCCCAGATTGATCAGGTCCTCGATAATTCGCCCACAATCGTAATAGATCCGTGCAGACGTCATTTCTCTGGCACTTCACTCATCCCTGGAACATCTGGATAACAAGGTCACCTACATCAGACTTCTGTATATTGGCTTTAGATCTGCCTTGAATCCCATCATGTCAACAAGACTCATCGACACAGTCTGAGTCCTAGGACTCTTTCCTCACATCGAGAAGTGGATAATTAACCTTCTGACTTGCAGATCACAATGAATGAGGATAGTTGGTAAC
>NW_025129110.1:0-1121 GCF_004010195.1 Chiloscyllium plagiosum | reverse complement strand
CACTGAGGCCGGGAGTCTGAGTCCCACACAGAGGCCGGGTGTCTGAGTCCCACACTGAGGCCGGGAGTTTGTGTCCCACACTGAGGCCGGGAGTTTGAGCCCTTGCTGAGTCTGAGGGTTCCCTGGACATCATCAGTGCTGCCCGCAAATGGCTGTTATGAAGGAAAGGACGCCAAATATAAAGAAATGAGTGCAACTGGCTCCAAGTCATGTGTCCGAGTCTGCTGCCATCTTGGGGGTTTTGGTTTTCGCTCAGTCTCGGGGCTCAACGTCCTCCCCTGTATCCTTTGAACGTCAGTCTCACGGGTCGGGACATCAGTGAGCGGTATCCAGCCCTGGGGTTGGCAATTAGCCTGAGTGAGAGTGACCGCGAGCGACCAAACCTTGCAAAGCCCCACTGGGTCAGCTGACATCCTTCTTCCGGGAGGGGGAAATGATTTCCAAAAGGGAGCGTTTATTTCCTCACGCACAGTGGGTGGTTGATGTGTGCAATGAGGAAGTGAGGGGATATGACAGCGTTGAAAAGCCATTTGGATCAGGACATGGTTCGGAAAAGTTCGGGAAGGACATGGACCAGGAGCAGGCAGGCGGGACTCGCTTACGATGGGGACTTGTCGGGGCCTAGAGTCTGTTTCTGCGCCGTGCGACCCTGTGATTGTGACCGACGCACCCCCTTCGTCGAGTCACCGAGAAATACAACATGGCCGTGGCTGGTGAGGCCCAGCCGGAGTCCTGTGCGCAGTTCGGGTCACAGGACAGACACTGAGCAACTGGAAAGTGGGCCGCGAGGATGGAGCCAGGAGGCGACAGGGCCCTGGTCAGGGTCAGAGAGACGGACGGCACGGAAACAGGCCCTTCGGCCCGTCTGGTCCATGCCCACCAGATATCCCAACCTAATCTAGTCCTGTTTATAAAGATGTCCAGCACGGAAACAGACCCTTCGGCCCATCTCGTCCATGCCCACCAGATATCCTAAGGTACTCTAGTCCCACATATAGAATCAAAGAAATGTACCGCGTGTAAAACGACCCTTCGGTCCAACCCGTCCATGCTGACCCAGATATCCCAACCCAATCTTGTCCCCCCTGTCAGCACCCGGCCCATATCCCTCCAAACCCTTC
>NW_025129109.1:0-1121 GCF_004010195.1 Chiloscyllium plagiosum | reverse complement strand
GCAGGCCAAGTGGATTAGCCAGAGGAAATGAAAGGATCCAGGAATAGAGAAGATAGGTGGGATGCTCTGCCGAGGGCCAGTGTGAACCTGATAGGCTGAATGGCCTGCTTCCACATCTTAGGGATTCTATGATCAATCCACACACCCAAATAATGTTTTGGGCCCTGGGTTCCAATCTTGGGGGTGGCAGTCGGTCATCACAGTGAGAACAGGTTTGGGGATGAACACGGTCCAAGGGGGTAACAGGTTTGCTTTCTGAGGTGTTGAGGGCCTGAATGTTCTGTTGAGGTGCTTTGGGGATAAAATACTGAGGGGGTGGTTTCTAAGGTATTGAGGGAGCCCTATCTGTCAGTTCAGAGTGCAGATGGTCGAAAGGTACAGATACACTTCAAAGAACATAGAACAGTACAGCACAGAACAGGCCCTTCAGCCCACGATGTTGTGCCGACCATTGATCCTTATGTAAAGTAAACCTAATGTACGAACCCTCAAATGTCTGTGACCATATGCATGTCCAGCTGTCTCTTAAATATCCCAATGACCTTGCTTCCGCAACTGCTGCTGGCAACGCATTCCATGCTCTCACAACTCTCTGTGTAAAGAACCCGCCTCTGACATTCCCTCTATACTTTCCGCCAAACAGTTTAAAACTATGATCCCTCGTGTTAACAATTTCTGCCCTGGGACATAGTCTCTGGCTATCAACGCTATCTGTGCTTCACATTATCTTGTACACCTCGATTAGGTCCCCTCTCTTCCTTCTTTTTTCCAATGAAAAAAGTACGAGCTCAGTCAACCTCTCTTCATAAGATAAGCCCTCCAGTGCAGACAGTATCCTGGTAAACCTACTCTGAACCCTTTCCAAAGCATCCACATCTTTCCTATAATAGGGCGACCAAAGTTTTATCGAGCTGCAACAAGATCTCTCGACTCTTAAACTCAATCCCCCTGTTAATGAAAGCCAAAAGACCATATGCTTTCGTTACAACCCTGTCTACTTGGGTGGCAATTTTAAGGGATCTATGTACCTGCACACCAAGATCCCGCGTTTCCTCCACACTGCTATGAATCCTGTCTTTAATCCTGTTCTCAACTTTCAAGTTGACCTTCCAAAATCATCA
>NW_025129108.1:0-1121 GCF_004010195.1 Chiloscyllium plagiosum | reverse complement strand
AGATCAAAAAGTTCCTGCCTAATCTGATAAACCAGCTTCCAGAAGCCCAAGAGATAAAAGCTGAGATAGAAATATTGCTGCCTTTGCATCGGTGAACTTAGCAGGTGACCCTGATCAATGTTTCAGGAAAAACAGCCAAGAAATCCCATTTATGCCTGTGAAAGAATGCATTTTGAAGCATACTTAAGTAATCTAGCCAGTTTTAAACTTTTATTTGTCCCTTAACTATGTTTAATCATCTCTCCTTCTTTTCTGTGAATGGGGCTAAAACCAAATATTTCAAACTTAAAACGCAGAGATTAATCAGTTTATTGTGCCATTCAAGTTTCTCTCTGTTAATATTTGTTTATACTTAAGTTCTTTGTTTAAGATACAAATCTGGAAATTAATTATTCACCAAGACTGGGATTAGTTACTCAAAAGCCTGGTTAGGAACCACAGAAATATCCACTTTGATGGTTTAATATAACTATGTTGTGTACACAGAGATTGAAAGCCTGCTTTGGTTTGGCTGTCTGTCTCCCTGTTGTAAGACTTGTGATATATCTGACTTCTGAAAGATTGAATGACAATTAGGATCATACACACAGAAATATTTTCATTGTCAGACACATATTCTACATCAATAATTTGGTTAAAATTGCATCAAATCAATAGGATTGGATCAATTGAACACAATAATTCTCATATGAACCTGTTGCTTCAGGCTACAAGTGGCATGACAGTAAATTGACTTCCCGTTCTCATTTGGGAAGAATACATTAATGTCAAGGGAAAATACAATAAATAGGTTATAAATGTTTGTATTTGTCCTCAGTAATGTGAATGTATTGTGGTCTATAAATACAAAAGTTCCCTAATGTAGCCATAAATGAAGCTGTCTACTTTTAATAGTTAAAAATCACACAACACCAGGTTATAGTCCAACAGGTTTAATTGGAAGCACACTAGCTTTCGGAGCGACGCTCCTTCATCAGGTGATTGTGGAGGGCTCGATCGTAACACAGAATTTATAGCAAAAATTTGCAGTGTGATGTAACTGAAATTATACATTGAAGCATTGATTGTCTGTTAAGCCTTTCATCTGTTAGGCTTAACAGATAATCAATTCTTCAATGTAT
>NW_025129107.1:0-1121 GCF_004010195.1 Chiloscyllium plagiosum | reverse complement strand
TGACCATTATGTATGCATCAGTTCCAAAAATGTTTCCCAAGCACATCCCATTTGCCAGCCCTCTCTCTGTTGCCCGTTAAATTCATAATTTCCAAATATATATCCAGTTCTCTTTTGAATCTTCATCCACAACTTTCCCAGCCATGTCAATTTCAATTCGTAACAAGTCTCTAAATGAAGACGTTTTTCCTTATTCCACTCTTAGCTCTTTTGCTGACAACTTTGAAATTAGAATTCCTTGTTGCTGTAATGCCAACTAATAGAGTATTCTTTTTCTACTCTGCAACTTTTTTCATACTCTTGACCACCGCAATAAATTCACATCTTTGTCTGTTCTGCTCCTAGAACAATAAGCCTTGCAAGAACTATAACATACACTACAACGGAAAAACAAGCAGAAAGCTAGTCACCGGGATATATGAACATCAACCAGCCACAAAAGACTAACACTAATTTCTTACGTACTGATGAGGAAGTACGCCACTTTGACGAGGTCTGTATATCCATTTTAGGACAGGCCAGAGACAAGCACAAGAATTCTGAGAAACATGGCATTCCAACCGGAACTCTTACAACAAATATATCAATTTTGACTCCATCTACCACCCCCTAAGAAAAAGGGCCTGATATTATATCATCGACACAGGAAATTACATTACCAACTCAAGGAAACCGAAACACTTAAATAGAAAGTGGGAGATAACACCAACACTTCACTGGAAGCTCACTTACTGAGTACAGTCAATGGAACAAACTAGGAACTGCCATTAGCTATTGCTTCAGAATATATCTGAGTGTTCATGGCTGACACCACATAGAATAATTGAATGAAAATGCGAGCCTGCACCACCAAGTGCATATCCAAAGGCTTTTTGAAAAGTTTGTGAGATTACCTGATCAATCACCCGCCTAGGCAATGCATTCCAGACACATGTCACCCTGGACAGAATGGCGCCTCAGTGGATAGCACTCCTGCCTTAGAGCGCGAGGGAGACAGGTTTGATTTCAGCCTTTGGTGACTGCCTGTATGTATTTTGCACATTGTCTGCGTGCGTTTCGTCTAGGTACTCCGGTTTCCTCCCACAATTCAAAGATGTGCAGATTAAGTGAATAGGCCATGC
>NW_025129106.1:0-1121 GCF_004010195.1 Chiloscyllium plagiosum | reverse complement strand
TGTGTTTCCTAGACATGCTTCTGTGTTTTTTATCTGTTTATGCTGTGGGTGGACAGTGTAGCAGATTTTCTCCCACAGTTCACACTTTTCTTGTTAAGAGCATGTTGAAAAAGTACAATATAGCCCGGACCAGTTAGGCTATCAGATGGTGGGTTTTCAGTGTCAGACAGGTAGTAGTCAGTGTCTGAACCTGACCAAGCGTTGTTTGTGTCAGGGGAGGGGATTTCACTCCACTTGTTCAAGCTGGTTTGTGAGGAGAGCAGGGGTAAAAGTGCTGTACAAAACCTGCATCAGCACATACGGAGGCCCATGACCAGGATAATGATACTCACAACCACAATACGGGATATTAGTTCCTCTAGTAGTTCAGTGCCCCGTGAGCCAAGCCAGGAGGTGGCCCAGGTCCACAGGTCCCAGTGGGACTCCGGTTCATTTTGGACAGTAGCAGCCTGTGGCAAGTGGTGTGTCAGGTCCGTTATATTTTCGCTGGGGTCAGGGAAGTAGGTACAGCAGTCTGTGCCAATGAAGGTGCAAGTGCCCCAGTTTTGGCCAGCCAGTTGTCCAGGGCCATTTTATTTTGTAGGGCGACAGTGCGAATGGCGACAGCCTCGGCATTCAGCTGGGCAAGTACTTCAGCCGTAGCATGTTATCTCCTCTAGCGTGGTGGCCAGTTGATATGCCTCTATGTCAAGGTGCAGGGTTTCTTAAGTGGACAGGAAACGGGGGTGGGGGGTATATCGTCTCTGGCAGTGAGGGCGTGTTTTCTGTGGGGAATAAGCTTCTGGAAGGGAGACGACTGGGAGTGGTAAATGAGTGGTACCACATACCATGTGTCAGACCATGACAACGCCAGCCGGGGTATGCCTTGTGGCCGCAGACAAAATAAGTGTTATTGTATATTCTTAGGTGGTGGGTTTTGGTTCCTGTCTAATTATTATTGAAAATGGAATTGTGGGCAGACATGTTGTGGCCAAGTAAATCTATGATGCTGCACTCTGCTACAGACCAGAATGCTGCAGGGTTCAAGAGCAGTGAGTTAGTTCACCACCTCCACCCAACCACCCATGCAGATGTCTGGCTTCTCGTTAGGCAGATGGTCCTCTGCATGACACCTGTGCGGT
>NW_025129105.1:0-1121 GCF_004010195.1 Chiloscyllium plagiosum | reverse complement strand
TGGCTGCATGACATCTGTGCTGATGCAGGATACCGTGAGAAAATTGAGGTAGGTAGCTTACATTTCGGCTAAACTTGGACCCCATAGCGGCAGGATTGCCTGAATGCCTGCGAGTCGTGGCTGCAGCTGAAAACGTTTGTTGTAGCGTCCAGGGACACAGTCGGCTGTGGTGAATTAACCCTACTGCATGCTTACTCTTTTCAAGCAAAACACAGCACACATGTTGACAGCACGTTGGCTCAGATACAATACTGTGCTATTGGAGATGCCTAACATTACAATAAAGAGATGCAACGTCCTTCCTGCTGCGAGCCTTCTCCCCACAGAAGGAGACGGAGACTCACCTGACTGTGTCGCTGTAACTAATGAAATTTGCAGCCTAAGACCAAACGTGCAAGATTCAAAAAATCAGAATCAGGATATTGCATTTTTTGTGGATCGGTCAGGATTCCGGAGCAAACAGACAGGCCAGAATTGCGTTTGGTATGCTGTAGTAACTACCCACGAGGTAGTCAAAACGGAATCACTCCCTTCTCATCTTTCAGCTCAAGCAGCAGAGCTGATTCTCTTGACTGAGGCATGTAAATTGGCTGAGAGAAGGATAGTGAATATTTACATTGACAGGAGATATGCATTCGGGGTTGTACATAATATTGGAACCCTGTGGAAACACAGAGGCTTCTTGACCGACACTGGAACGCCCAACATACACCGTGGCCTGTTTCTGACTCCTGGAAGCGGTCCTTTCGCCTCAATCAATCGCTGTCTGTAAGTGTTTGTCCCACACGAAAAATAATGATTCCATTTCTTAAGACAATGCGAATGCAAACTCAGCCGTAAGGACGGCAGCCCAGCAGCCGCCAAGTGATCAGCTGACATGTGTGTATCAAATATTTGTAATGCAAAGCAGACTTATGGGAGTTACAGTCGCAGGCCACGCCGGAAGAGAAGCGTGAATTGACAACGGCAGGCTGCAGAATGAGTGAATGGGTGTGGTTTGGCCCCATTGGTAAACCCTGTCTACTGCGATTATTATTCCCATTCTATGCCAAATAACACAGTGAGGACCATGTGTCAAAAGGGGGAATGTACGACAGTATTTCGGTGCACTGGTACACTAA
>NW_025129104.1:0-1121 GCF_004010195.1 Chiloscyllium plagiosum | reverse complement strand
CTGGGCCTTGTAGATGATGGGAGAGGCTTTGGGCGGGGGGGAGAGTCAGGAGGGGAGTTACTCGCTGCAGGATTCCCAGCCTCTGACCTGCTCTTGTAGCCGCTGGGTTTATGTGGGGAGCCCAGTTGTGTTTCTGGTTAATGGTAATCCCCAGGATGTTGGGGTTCAGTGATGGTAACACCATTGAACGTCAAAGTGTGGTGGTTAGCATATCTCTTATTGGAGTTGGGCTGACATTGATTTGGGGGAGATGACTGAACCATCAGGGAGAGAAGAGCAATGATATTGGAGAGGATCACATCGCAAGAAAAATCAAACAATGGGACAAAGATTACCAGTAGACCAGAAAGTTTTGAAAAGCAAAGAGAGAGGAATATAATAAACTTTCAGGATAAACTAGCAAGTAATATATAAACAGACAGTAAGAGCTCCTTTCAAAGGGAGAGGGTAGCCAACGTGAACACATGCCCTTGGAGAATGAGGCTGGAGAAACAATAATGTGAAAGAGGAAATGACAAAGGAGCTGAACCAGTCTTCACAATATAAGACATTAATGCTAAACAGGTTTTGAGAAGGTGTTGTAGGTCGGGTCGAGGTTCTGGATGTCGGTTTGCTCGCTGAGCTGGAAGGTTGGTTTTCAGACGTTTCGTCACCATGATCAGTGAGCCTCTGGATGAAGCGCTGGTGGTGTGGCCCGCTTTCTATTTGTGTGTTTGGGTTTCCTTGGGATGGTGACGTCATTTCCTGTGGTGACGTTATTTCCTGTTCTTTTCCTCAGGGGGTGGGAAAGGGGATCCAATGTCAATGTGTTTGTTGATAGCGTTCCGGTTGGAACGCCATGCTTCTGGGAATTCTCGTGCGTTGTCCCTGGAAACTGTAACAAACACTACATTGGACAAACAGGCAGAAAATTAGCCACCAGGATACATGAACACCAACTGGCCACAAAAAGACATGACCTTCTCTCACTCGTATCATCACATACGGATGAGGAAGGACACCACTCCGACTGGGACAACACATCCATCCTAGGACAAGCCAAACAGAGACAGACACAAGAATTCCCATAGTGTTCAGGGATGTGCAGATTAGGGTGGTTTGGCCATGCTAAATTACCCCAT
>NW_025129103.1:0-1121 GCF_004010195.1 Chiloscyllium plagiosum | reverse complement strand
GGGAAGCAGACCGGGTGAGAGAGTGAGGGGAAGCAGACCGGGTGAGACAGTGAGTGGAAGCAGTCCCGGGTGAGACAGCGAGGGGAAGCAGTCCCGGGTGAGACAGTGAGGGGAAGCAGACCGGGTGAGACAGGGAGGGGAAGCAGTCCCGGGTGAGACAGGGAGGAAGCAGTCCCGGGTGAGACAGCGAGGGGAAGCAGTCCCAGGTGAGACAGCGAGGGGAAGCAGTCCCGGGTGAGACATAGGGGAAGCAGTCCCGGGTGAGACAACGAGGGGAAGCAGTCCCGGGTGAGACAGCGAGGGGAAGCTGACCCGCTGAAGACAGCGAGGGGAAGCAGATCGGGTGAGACAGTGAGGGGAAGCAGTCCCGGGTGAGACAGCGAGGGGAAGCAGTCCCGGGTGAGACAGCGAGGGGAAGCAGATCGGGTGTGGCAGAGGGGAAGCAGTCCTGGGTGAGACAGGGAGGGGAAGCAGTCCCGGGTGAGACAGCGATGGGAAGCAGTCCCGGGTGAGACAGCGAGGGGAAGCAGTCCCGGGTGAGACAGTGAGGGGAAGCAGTCCCGGGTGCGACAGCGAGGGGAAGCAGTCCCGGGTGAGACAGAGGGGAAGCAGTCCCGGGTGAGTCAGAGGGGTTGCAGTCCCGGGTGAGACAGAGGGGAAGCAGTCCCGGGTGAGACAGAGGGGAAGCAGTCCTGGGTGAGACAGGGAGGGGAAGCAGTCCCGGGTGAGACAGCGAGGGGAAGCAGTCCCGGGTGCGACAGAGGGGAAGCAGTCCCGGGTGAGACAGAGGGTAGCAGTCCTGGGTGAGACAGAGGGGAAGCAGTCCTGGTTGAGACAGGGAGGGGAAGCAGTCCCGGGTGAGACAGCGAGGGGAAGCAGTCCCGGGTGAGACAGCGAGGGGAAGCAGTGCCGGGTGCGACAGAGGGGAAGCAGTCCCAGGTGCGACAGAGGGGAAGCAGTCCCGGGTGAGACAGAGGGGAAGCAGTCCCGGGTTAGCCAGGGAGGAAGCAGTCCTGGGTGAGCCAGGGAGGAAGCATTCCTGGGTGAGACAACGAGGGGAATCAGTCCCTGGTGAGACAGAGGGGAATCTGTCCCGGGTGAGACAGCGAGGGGTAGCAGTC
>NW_025129102.1:0-1121 GCF_004010195.1 Chiloscyllium plagiosum | reverse complement strand
CCAAAACCTGACAGAATTACAGAATTAATCAGGGCCTGGATATTTGCATTGTGTGTGAGGATTATGTTCCAGCTCATACCCGATTTCTGCATAAAAGTCTCCTCTGAATCAGCCCATTCTCTTAATAGATCTCCCCAAACCATCAATGTGTCCTCTAACCCTTGTATAATGAACTGATGGGTGTAAGGTTTATTATTATAACGTGTAACTTTTGTGAACCCCTCTCTCACAGCTCCCATCAAGTTCATTTGCTACAAGGAGAACAATCTATTTCCCCAAACCCCTGATTGCCCAATGTCTCTTTGTCTCTATAAGATTCACCTGAAGCTTACCACAGTCCAGGCAAAGGGAAAGGTTGAGAAGGAGAGTCCATCTATTGTAGATCGATATTATCTATGTATCAGCAACAACTATATCATACCAATGAATAATGAAAAAGAATATCCAAAACACTCCACTAAAATCCCCCATTCCTTGAACCATCCTGGTCAATCTCCTGTGCGCCCTCTCAGGGACCCTGCCATCCTTCCCAATGTGTGGGCGACCTCTGGTTTGCACTGACCCAGCTGCTCTTTGTTCTTGTGGGTGATGTCATCATTGAGCAACAGTTGCACTAAACCTCACTTTTTTGTAGAGTGGGAGACACAGAATTGCCAATAGCATTTAAGACATATTTAGGTGCACGCTTGCGATGCCAAAACAGATAACGCGATGGACCAAGTATTGGAAAATGGATTAGGATAGTTAGGTGGTAGATTTCTTTACTGGCACAGACTCAATGGACCACAGATCCTTTTATCTGTGCTGTAAACCTCTAGATACTTAATGTAGGAATATGACAGGCCACATTTGAAACTAGGCCAGAAAAGGCGATATTAGAACAGAATGCACATGATAGGTCTATGTGTTTGGGAGGAAAGTGAGAGAGAGATTTATGAGGAAATTCTGGAGCTCGGCGCAGGAATCTGAAAGGGCCGTCATCAAGTGAGGAATAAAAATGGACTCTCCTGAAGGCTGGAGTCAAAGAAATGCACATGTGGCAGAGATTTGAGAGACTGGAGGGGATTAGAATTAGGGGTAGTTCTGATCCTGTGCCCACACCTCATCCCTCACCTCTATCC
>NW_025129101.1:0-1121 GCF_004010195.1 Chiloscyllium plagiosum | reverse complement strand
AGAGAAAATGTGAGTGTGTGTGTGCGTGAGAGTGTGTGTGTTTGAGAGAGGGTCAAGAGAGAGAGAGTGTGAATGATTGTGAGAGAGAAAAGGATAGAGAGTGTGTTTGAGAGAGAGAGTGAGAGTTTGTGTGTGCGTGAGTGAGAGAGTGAGTGCGTGAGAGACAGAATGTGCGAGTGTGTATGTGTCCGTGTGCGTGAGAGATTGGGTGAGAGAGTGTGTGTGAAAGAGAGTGTGTGAGTGTGAGAGAGAGTGCGTGTATGTGAGAGAGAGAGTGTGAGTGTGTGTGAGAGAGAGAGAGAATATGAGAGTGTGTGTGCGAGAGAGAATGTGAGAATGCACGAGAAAGAGAGAGCGATAGAGATAGTGTGCGCGTGCGTGAAACAGAAAGAAAGAGAGAAAGACAGTGTGTGCGTGTATGTGTGTGTGAGAGAGAATGTGTGTGTGAGAGAGAGGATGTGAGCGTGTGCGTGTGAGAGAGAGAGAGACAGAGACAGAGTACGTATGAGAAAGAGGGAGTGAGAGAGAGTGTGCGTTTGAGAGAGAGAATATGAGAGAATGTCTGTGAGCACCCGCGAGAGAAAGAATGTGAGAGTGAGAGAGAGGGAAAGAGAGAAAAAATGTGAGAGAATTTGTGAGCGAGAGAATGTGAGTGTGTATGTGTGCGCATGAGAGAGAATGTGAGTGTGTGTGTATTTGTGATAGATAGAGTGATAGTGTGTGTATTGTGTGTGAGAGAGTGAGAGTGAGTGATTGTGTGTTTGTGAGAGAGACAGTGAGTGACAGACAGAGTGTATGCGTGAGAGAGAGAGCGAGAGAGAGAGTGTGAGTGTGTGGGGTATGTGCGATATAGAGTGTGTGAGAGACAGTGTGTGTGGGTGTGCATGTGCCAGAGATAGAGATAGATAATGTGTGTGTGTCAGAGATCGACAGAGAGAATGCACGAGCGCGTGTGAGAGAGAGGGAGAGAGAATGTAAGAGTATGTGTGCATGTGAGAGAGAGAGAAAATGAGAGTGTGCGTGTGTGTGAGAGAGAGATATGAGAGTTTGTGTGTGTGAGAGAGGAAATGTGCAAGTGTGTGTGTGAGTGAGAGAGTGAGAGTGCGTGTGTGTGAGAGAGA
>NW_025129100.1:0-1121 GCF_004010195.1 Chiloscyllium plagiosum | reverse complement strand
TCTTGCACACACACATTCTCTCTCTCACACACACTCATTCTCTCTCACACACACACGCATTCTCTCTCTCTCACATACATTCTTTCTCTTGCGAACAAATTCAGTCTATCACACACACATTCTCCCTCTCACACACACATTTTCTCTCAAACACACGCATTCTCTCAATCACACATGAATTCTCCCTCTCACACACACTCATTCTCTCTCTCACAGACACGTATTCTCTCTCCTGCACGCACGCATTCTCTCTCTCTCACACACGCAGTCTCTCTCTCTCACGCACAAGCATTCACACTCTCTCTCGCACACGCATTCACTGTCTCACACACACGCATACTCTCTCTCACACACGCATTCTTACTCTCACACATGTATTCCCGCTATTGTACACTCATTCTCTCTCTCTAATACGCATTCCCTCTCACACACACACATTATCTCTCTCTCACACGCATTCTCTCTCTCTCGCTCTCACTCATTTTCTCTCTCACATGCATTCTCTCGCTCTCGCACATTCTCATTCTCTCTCATGCGCACATGCATTCTCTGTCTCTCGTGCACACACACATTCACACACGCATTCTCTCTATCACACATGCATTCTCTCTCTCATACGCACTCATTCTCTCTCTCGCACACACGTATTCTCTCTCTCTCGCACATGCATTCTCGCTCTCATACACATTCATTCTCTCACACACACGCATTCTCTCTCTCGTACACATTCATTCTCTCACACACACGCATTCTCTCTCTCTCGTACACATTCATTCTCTCACTCACACGCATTCTTCTCCTCTCACACATGCATTCTCTCTCACACACACGCATCCTCTCCATCACACATGCATTCTCTCTCTCATACGCACTCATTCTCTCTCTCTCTCACACACGCAGTCTCTCTCTCACGCACACGCATTCACACTCACTCTCGCACACGCATTCGCTGTCTCACACACACGCGTACTCTCTCTCACACAAGCATTCTTACTCTCTCACATGTATTCCCGCTATCGTACACTCATTCTCTCTCTCTAATACGCATTCCCTCTCACACACACACATTCTCTCTCTCTCACACGCATTCTCTCTCTCTCACTCTCACTCATTTTCTCTCT
>NW_025129099.1:0-1121 GCF_004010195.1 Chiloscyllium plagiosum | reverse complement strand
AAAATTACTTTGTTTGATCCTTTCAAACTCAATATACCTTTGACCAGTGTCCCTCCTTAGATTCCTTAAATGCTGTCTGTGGGCTTCTGGCATACGCTTATATGCAGTTAAGATGGTTTTCTTCACCTCCTCATACGCTCCATCTACCACTGCTGATCGTGATGCGAATTCCTTGGATTGGATCAACGAAATCCACATGGTCACTGGCCACCGTATTTCTTGAGCACTTTTTCAAATGAGTTGAAATAGGTTTCCACATCCTCCTACTCAAATTTTGTGAATGCTTGATTATATTAATACAGATCCCCATCAGGCCTCTGCCTATCATGGGTTTGTTAATCCACACTCTCTTCCTCATGAGGATTAATTCAGCCTTTAACTCCATCCATTTAGGGTGAATTTCCGATGTGCCAATTTCTGAAGTCGACACTTTCTCTCCATTTCCGTCTCTCTGATTTTAATCATAATTCAAACTGTTTCGTTTCAGTTGCCCTTTTCTTGTCTTTTGCCTCTGAGAGAAACTGTTTCATTTTCAAGTGAACATCAGCGTTCTCTAAAGATTCTGTTAATGTTTCCAATAAATATAAATGCTGAGCTTCTTCTGTAGTTATCTCTTCTTTCCTCATGGAAGAAGGCAGCTCCACATTCGGCTTGTCTGTTAATTCATGCAGCTTGACCACAAAGTTTTTGGACCAGGCCAGACCCCTCAAAACATTTCAAGATGGTATCACAGACCCTAATTTTACTATTTGATTTTAAGAAAGTGCACAATGGATATTCCAGGAGAGAATCAGAATATTAAGATACTTAGTCCTGAACTGATATGGACGTGGTGTGTCAAAAGTTAAAAACGGCACGACACCAGCTTATCGTCCAACAGGTCTCCTTGGAAGCATTTTTTTTTTCCGAGCGCTGCGCCTTCGTCAGGAGGTCATCAACCACCTGATGAAGGAGCAAAGCTTCGAAAGTAGTACTTACAAATAAACATGTTATTTCTAAAATAACTGGATCTATTTCCAATGTTACTGAATTAAACGCAAAGAGTTGAAAACAGAATACTGAACAAATTATCCTATTCAGAAACCCAACTGTTCCAAAACACTGTTTAAAAACCCCATAAA
>NW_025129098.1:0-1121 GCF_004010195.1 Chiloscyllium plagiosum | reverse complement strand
TGTACATTAGCCATCACGGCCCAACTTACCTCCAACTGTACTGTAACCACAACAGCCCGATATACCTCCGACTGTACAGTTACCATCACGGCCCAACTTACCTCCCACTGTACAGTAACCATCACTGCCCAACTTACCTCCCACTGTACTGTAACCACAACAGCTCGATATACCTCCGACTGTACAGTAACCACCATGGCCCGACATACCTCCTACTGTAAAGTAACCATCACGGCCCGACATACCTCCCACTGTACAGTAACCATCACAGCCCGACATACCTCCCCACTGTACAGTAACCATCACGGCTCGACATACCGCCCAATGTACATTAACCATCACGGCCCAACATACCTCCCACTGTACACTAACCATCACGGCGCGAAATACCTCCCACTGTACAGTAATGGACAAGGCACGACACGCCTCCCACTGTACAGTAACCATCACAGCCTGACATACCTCCCACTGTACAGTAACCATCACGGCTCGACATACCTCCCACTGTACATTAACCATCACGGCCCAACTTACCTCCCACTGTACTGTAACCACAACAGCCCGATATACCTCTGACTGCACAGTAACCATCACGGCCCAACATACCTCCCACTGTACTGTAACCACAACAGCCCGATATACCTCCGACTGTATAGTAACCACCACGGCCCGACATACCTCCTACTGTAAAGTAACCAACAAGGCCCGACATACCTCCCAATGTAGAGTAACCGTCACAGCCTGACACCATCACTGCCCAACCTACCTCCCACTGTACTGTAACCACAACAGCCCGATATACCTCCGACTGTACAGTAACCACCACGGCCCGACATACCTTCTACTGTAAAGTAACCATCAAGGCCCGACATACCTCCCAATGTACAGTATCCGTCACAGCCTGACATACCGGCCTCTGTACAGTAAGCATCACTGTCCGACACACCTCCCACAGCACAGTAACTATCACGGCCCATACATACCACCCAAAGTACAGTAAACATCATGGCCCGCCATATATCCCACTATACAGTAACCGACAAGGCCCGACATACCTGCCACTGTGCAGTAACCATCACGGCCCGTTATACCTTCCACTATAAGTAACCATCACGGCCCGA
>NW_025129097.1:0-1121 GCF_004010195.1 Chiloscyllium plagiosum | reverse complement strand
GGAACACCTCTGGGACACCCGCACCAACCAACTCAACCGCCCATGGCTAAACACTTTAACTCCTCCTCCCACTCCGCCAAGGACATGCAGGTCCTTGGCCTCCTCCATCGCAAGACCCTAGTCACACGACGTCTGGAGGAAGAGTGCCTCATCTTCCGCCTCGGAGCCCTCCAACCACACAGGATGAATGTAGATTTCTCTAGCTTCCTCATTTCCCCTCCCCCCACCTTATATCAGTCCCAACCTCCGGATTCAGCACCGCCCTCTTGACCTGCAATCTTCTTCCCGACCTCTCTGTCCCCATCCCCTTTCCAGCCTATCACCCTCACCATCACATCCTTCCACCTATCGTATTTCCAGCACACCGCCCCTCCCCCCCTCACCTTTTATCTCAGCCCGCTTGGCACACCAGCCTCATTCCTGAAGAAGGGCTTATGCACGAAACGTCGATACTCCTGCTCCTCGGATGCTGCCTGGCCTGCTGCGCTTTTCCAGCACCACACTTTTCAACTCTGGTCTCCAACATCTGCAGTCCTCACTTTCTCCTAGGGCCCTATTCTCTCCCTAGTTACCCTTTTGTCCTTAATATATTTGTAAAAACCCTTTGGATTCTCTTTAATTCTATTTGCCAAAGCTATCTCATGTCCCCGTTTTGCCCTCCTGATTTCCCTCTTAAGTATACTCCTATTTTCTTTATACTCAACTAAGGATTCACTCAATCTATCCTGTCTATACCTGACAAATGCTTCCTTCTTTTTCTTCACCAAACCATCAATTTCTTTAGTCATCCAGCATTCCCTATACCTAACAGCCTTTCCTTTCACCCTGACAGGAATATACTTTCTCTGGATTCTTGTTATCTCATTTCTGAAGGCTTCCCATTTTCCAGCTGACCCTTTACCTGCGAACATCTGCCTCCAATCAGCTTTTGAAAGTTCTTGCCTAATACTGTCAAAATTGGCCTTTCTCCAATTTAGAACTTCAACTTTTAGATCTGGTCTATCCTTTTCCATCACTAGTTTAAAACAAATAGAATTATGGTCACTGGCCCCAAAGTGCTCCTCCACTGACACCTCATTCACCTGCCGTGTCTTATTTCCCAAGAGTAGGTCAAGTTTTAC
>NW_025129096.1:0-1121 GCF_004010195.1 Chiloscyllium plagiosum | reverse complement strand
GACAGGGTCATGTTGGTGAGTAGGGATTGACTGTCTTAAGGTCTCTGTGACAGGGTCATGTTAGTCAGTAGGGATTTACTGGCCTGAACTCAATGTGACATGGTCATGTTAGTGAGTACGGATTGACTGTCCTGAACTCTCTTTGACAGGGTCATGGTAGTGAGTAGGAATTGACTGTCCTCAACTCCCTGTGACAGGGTCATGTTAGTGAGTAGGGATTGACTGTCCTGAACTCCCTGTGACAGGGTCATGTTAGTAAATAGGGAAAGAATGTCCTGACCTCCCTGTGACACGGTCGTGTTAGTGAGTAGGGATTGACTGTCCTGAATTCCCTCTGACTGGGTCATATTAGTACATAGGGATTGGCTATCCTGACCTCCCTGTGACATGGCCATGTTTGGGAGTAGGGAAAGAATGTCCTGAACTCCCTGTGACACCGCCATGTTAGTGAGTAGGGATTGACTGTCCTGAACTCCCTGTGACACGGTCATTTTGTTGAGTGGGGATTGACTGTCCTGAACTCCTTGTGGCAGGGTCATGATAATGAGTTCGGATTGACTGTCCTCAACTCCCTGTGACACGGTCATGTTAGTGAGTGGGGATTGAGTGTCCCGAATTTTCTGTGACCTGGTCATGTTACTGAGGAGGGATTGACTGTCTGAACTCCCTGAGACAAGGTCATGTTAGTGAGTAGGGATTGACTGTCCTGAAGTCCGTGTGACAGGGTCATGTTAGTGAGTAGGGATTGACTGTCCTGAACTCCCTGTGACAGGGTCATGCTAGTCAGTAGGGATTGACTTTCCTGAACTCCCTGTGACAGGGTCATGTTAGTGAGTAGGGATTGACTGTCCTGAACTCTCTGTGACAGGGTCATTTTGTTGAGTGGGGATTGACTGTCCTGAACTCCTTGTGACAGGGCCATGTTAGTGAGTAGGCATTGACTGTCCTGAACTCCCTTCGACATGGTCATGTTAGTGAGTAGGGATTGACTGTCCTGAACTCCCTGTGACACGGCCATGTTAGTGAGTAGGGATTGACTGTCCTGACATCCCTGTGACAGGGCCATGTTAGTGATTAGGGATTGACTATCCGGAATCCCCTGTGTCATGGCCATGGCGGTG
>NW_025129095.1:0-1121 GCF_004010195.1 Chiloscyllium plagiosum | reverse complement strand
CTGAATGGCCTACTTCCAATCTTACATCATTTGGCCTAACTCCTCATTTATTGATAAATTTAGAATTCTGAGGGGATGGGATGAAGTGATAGAAAATGTTTCCAAACTGATCAGACAGATTAGGATCTAGGTTCATAAGCTCATGAACAAGAAATGTGCTGTGGCCTGGAGACAACAAATGGCACTGGGCACACCGCAGATGGATATATGCAGAAGTTGTGTTTGCTAAAGAAAATTGGTGGATCTAATATTGTTGCCAACTTGGTGATCATGCTGGATGATGGATCGCGGTATGATTCACACAGCAAAGGGTTGTGAAAGAATGAAAGTTTCGTTTCATTGGAAAAGTTTTCTGTGGTTCCAATTCCAATTGACTGTTTGAAATACTGATCAGAAAGTCGTGTGGAATGTTACATTAAAATTCACAATCCCACTGGATAAACTATTGCACCCAATCTCTCCTTATTTGTTTCACTTTCATTCGAAGTAAATTCATAGAAAGTCAAGATGGAATGAAAGGAGGAAAGAAACGTTTGCACTCATTTTCATTATCCCAATTTAACTTACAACAGATTCAAATTGCTTTATTTCGACTTTGATGAGGTATCAATTTATCACAAATCTCCAGTGCAATGAAGGACAAGAGCAAGATTCTCCATCCAGTGTATTATAAAGATGCAAGGTACAAAGGGAAACCACAGCTGCGTTTGATAGAAGTAACAACCAGAGTAGGATTCAAATCCACACATGCACAATGAAAGAGCAACCTGACGCGTTAAACTCTGGGCCACTTAAGTCCATGGAAAAGGGGCTCACATATAACCACATCAAGATTACATATGGTGTACCTCGGGGAGAACAAATTCCCTGAGCAGAATCGAATTCACACCATTATGTTTCTTCTTTCAGCGGAATAATAATATCAGCAAAATCCAAGGAATTGACCTCGTCCTTGGAAGGAATACCCTGTCCTTGATTTATTCCGAGTCGGTACTGTCTCAGAATGAACCAGCAAACATGTAATTCCCGTCACATTCAATCATTTAGTCTTGACGAATAATTTCTTCAGACAGTTTCTCTCTCACGTAAAGAAGTATATACAGAGAGAGAAGTGAAGGTGA
>NW_025129094.1:0-1121 GCF_004010195.1 Chiloscyllium plagiosum | reverse complement strand
ACACCAGTAGAGCCCACTGCAATGTCCCCTAAATTGGAAACACCAGCAGAGCCCTCTGCCTATCTCTGACACTGGAAACACCAGCAGAGCCCTCCTCAATATTCCCAACACTGGAATCACCAGCAGAGCCCTCTACAATATCCCCTACACTGGAAACACCAGCACAGCCCTCTGCAATATCCCCTACACTGGAAACACCAGCACAGCCCTCTGCAAGATCCCCTACACTGGAAACACCAGCACAGCCATCTGCAATGTCCCCTACAGTGGAAAAACCAGCACAGCCGTCTGCAATATTCCCAACACTGGAAACACCAGCAGAGCCCTTTGCAATATCCCCTGCACTGGAAACGCCAGCAGAGCCCTCTGCAATATCCCCTACACTGAAAACACCAGCAGAGCCCTCTGCAATATCCACTACACTGGAAACTCCAGCAGAACACTCTGCATATCCCCTACACTGGAAAAACCAACACAGCCCTTTGCAATATCTCCTACGCTGGAAACACCTGAAGGGCTCTTTGCAATATCCCAGACACTGAAAACACCAGCAGAGCCCTCTGCAATATCGCCGACACCGGAAACACCAGCAGAGCCCTCTGCAATATTCCCAACACTGGAAACACCAGCACAGTCCTTTGCAATATCCCCTACACTGGAAACACCAGCACAGCCTTCTGCAATATCCTCTACACTGGAAACTCCAGCAGAACCCTCTGCAATATCTCCTACATTGGAAAAACTTGCACTGCCCTTGGCAATATCCCCAACACTGGAAACACAGGCAGAACCCTCTGCAATATCCACAACACTGGAAACACCAGCAGAGCCATCTGCAAAATCTCTGACACTGGAAACATCAGCAGAGCCCTCTGCAATATCCCTGACACCGGAAACACCAGCACAGCCGTCTGCAATATCCCCTACACTGGAAACACCAGCAGAGTCCTCTGCAATATCCCCCACACTGGAACCACCAGCAGAACCCTCTGCAATATCCACTACACTGGAAAAAGCAGCACAGCCCTTTGCAATATCCCCTACACTGGAAACATCAGCACAGCCCTCTGCAATATCCCCTACAGTGGAAACGGCAACACAACCCTCTGCAATATCCCCGA
>NW_025129093.1:0-1121 GCF_004010195.1 Chiloscyllium plagiosum | reverse complement strand
GAGGTATTGAGGGAGCATTATCTGAGGTACTGAGGGAGCAAGTTATGAGGTATTGAGGAAGCACACTCTGAGGTACTGAGTTCGAACTATCTGCGGTCTTGATGGAGCTCTTTCTGATGTACTGAGGGAGCTCTATCTAAGGTACTGAGGGAGGACTTTCTGATGTATTGAGGGAGCAGTTTCTGAGGTTTTGAGGAAGCACTTTCTGAGGTATTGAGGGAACACAATCTGATGTATTGAGGAAGCACTTTATGAGGTATTGAGGGAGCACTTTCTGAGGTATTGAGGGAGCACTTTCTGAGGTATTGAGGAAGCACTTTCTGAGGCATTGAGGGAGCACTCTCTGAGGTACTGAGGAAGCACTATCTGAGATATTGAGGGAGCACCTGCTGAGGCACTGAGGAAGAACGATCTGACGTACTGAGGGAACACTTTCTGAGGTACTGAGGGAGAACTATCTGAGGTACTGAGGGATCACTTTCTGGAGTATTGAGGAAGCACTTTTTTAGGTATTGAGGGAGCACTTTCTGAGGTATTGAGGGAGGACTATCTGAGGTTCTGAGGGAGCACTTTCTGAGGTATCGAGGAAGCACTTTCTGAGGTATTGAGGGAGCACTTTCTGAGGTATTGAGGAAGCACTTTCTGAGGTTTTGAGGGAGCATTTTCTGAGGTATTGTGGGAGCACTATCTGAGGTACTGAGGGAGCAAGTTCTTATGTATCGATGAAGCACTTTCTGAGGTATTGAGGGAGCACATTCTGAGGTATTGAGGGAGCACTATCTGAGGTACTGAGGGAGCACTATCTGAGGTATTGAAGGAGCACTTTCTGAGGTATTGAGGGAGCATTATCTGAGGTACAGAGGGAGTACTTTCTGAGGTATTGAGGAAGCACTTTCTGAGGTATTGAGGGAACACTATCTCATGTATTGAGGAAGCACTTTCTGAGGTTTTGAAGAGGCACTTTCTGAGGTATTGATGGAGCACTATCTGAGGTATTGTGGAAGCACTTTCTGAGGTATTGAGGAAACACTTTCTGTAGTATTGAGTGAGCACGTTCTGAGGTATTTAGGGATTACTATCTGAGGTACTGAGGGAGCACTTTCTGAGGTTTTGAGGAAGCA
>NW_025129092.1:0-1121 GCF_004010195.1 Chiloscyllium plagiosum | reverse complement strand
ATCGTCCAAAAGCACCGTGTTAGGTTTCACATGAACAATGACAATGCCCAGCTCTCCCTCCCCATCATCTCTCTCCATTGCTCCTCTGTTATTCTGTTATCAAACTGCTTACCACACTCCCACGAATCGATTAGCTTGCAATTTCCTCCAATGAAACATTGCAATGGTTAAACCCATTGCCTTCAGTTGCTGTTACAAATTCCTTTCCCTTACTGCTGAGCCCCTTCCTCTCACTGGGAACTGAGGCAGAACTACACTCTTCACAATATTGCTCTCATACTCTGACCCCAAGGTGACCTTCTGATCAGACATCTACACAATCACAAACACCTGGAATTCCAATCTAAATAATGTTGCTTGTCTCCCCCTCGCCCCAGCTCCATTGCTACTGAAACCCCTTGCCCATCTCAGTGTTGCATTAAAGATGACAAAACTAAAACAGAACCCTTGATTCCGTGACTGACCCAGAGTCCAGTTCTAGGTTCCGTCATGATGGGACACACCCTCTCGGTATTTACCTTGTCAAACCCCTTAGGAAGCCTATATGTTTGAAAGAGTTCACTTCTCATTCTTCCCAAATCGAGTGAGTAGAGTCCTGACTTCTTCAGCCTTTTCTTAAAAGAGAATCCCTTCAAACCAAGGATCATCCCAGTCAATCTTCTCTGAATGCCTCCGATGAAGTGATGTATTACCTTAAATAAAGGGACCAAAACCTCTCTCATTACTCCAGATGTGGTTTCACTCGCACTATATAAAATTGTTCTCAAGTATATACTTCAAACTCTTATACTGCAATTCCCTTGAAATCAGGAACAATATTCCATTTCCCTTCCTGATGACCTGTTGTAACTTTGTGCTAGCTTGCTTTGTTTCCTGCACATTTAACTCTTGGTCCCTTTGTGTGCAGCTTTCTACAGTTTCCGCCAATTAAATAGCACTCTCTGTTCTTTTATTATCTCCTCCAAAATGAACAACTTCACATTATCCCAAGTTATACTCCGTTTGCCAACTTGTTGTCCACTTCTCCAATGAATCCCTCTGTGTAAACTGTTTATAATCCTTTTGGAACTCGACTGTTCTGCCTTTTCGAGGAGATTTCCCCCATCATTCTTCTAAACTTT
>NW_025129091.1:0-1121 GCF_004010195.1 Chiloscyllium plagiosum | reverse complement strand
TACCTATCCCTTTTCATCGCTAAACTAAACATAATGAATTATGATCACTCTCTCCAAAGTGCTCACCTACAACTAAATCAAACACCTAGTCCAGTTCATGACCAAGCACCAGATCCAATGTGGCCTCCCCTCTTCGGCCCTTCGACATACTATGTCAGGAAACCCTCCTGATCCATCCGACGTACTAGAGTTATAGCATTTCCAGTCAATGTTGGGGAAGTTAAAGTCCCCCATAATGACCACCATGTTACTTTCACTCCTACCCAGAGTAATTTTGCTAATCCTCTCTTCCCCCTCCCTGGAATTCTGCGGTGACCTATAAAAAATCCAAGCAGTGTGATCTCCCCTCTCCTGTTTCTAACCTCAGCCCACACTACTTCAGCAGACAAGTCCTCATCAAATGTTCTCTCAGCCACCGTTATACTATCCTTGACTAACATGACATGCATGGGCCCATTGCGGTGCTTCAAATTCCATGAGGCAGCCATACTGTCTATGACAGATAGACTCAGTCTGGAACCTCCTCTATCCTTAAAACCTTATGCACTGCCCTACGCTCCTCCATTTCCCCTTTGCACGTTCCCTTTTCAACCCACCCCACCTGCATCACTCCACAATTGGAGCTGTCAAGGGCAGAAGTCTGTTGAAAACCCTTCCTAACCTTCTCTATCCTCTTTTAAGATGTATTTTAAAATCATTCTCCTTAATCAATGTTTTGATCATCCATGAAGCACCTTAGGAGATTTGCTATTGTGAAAGATTCCATACAAAGCAAGTAGTTGTTGTTATTGCTGTACATTAGGAGAAACAGGAATGATGCTTTCAAAATTCTAACAAGAAAGTCACTGATAGGCGCAGTGTGTAGGCCAAATAATAACATCACATTGGGATGGGCAATAAACAAAGAAATAACTAATGCCTGTAAAAATGGCATGTCTATTACCATGGGTGATTGTAATCTACATGTAGATTGGTCGAACCAGCTCAGTCAGGGTAGCCTTGAGGAGTTCATTAAGTATATCCATGATAGTTTTTTTGAAAAGTATGAAATGTAACCGAGAAGGAGCAAGCTATCCAAGATCTGGCTCCTGTGCAATGAGACAGGAATAATTAATGACCTC
>NW_025129090.1:0-1121 GCF_004010195.1 Chiloscyllium plagiosum | reverse complement strand
AATAATTCTAAATGCTTTCTTCCGCACACCCCAACTACATTTTGTCGTTCTCTAAAACAGTTCAAATCTGCGATCTCTGAATTCTGACTTATTAATTTCTCTTCAATCAATTTTAACTGTCCTCTTGCTTCATGCTAAAGAACATAATTGACACGAATTGAATTTATACGATCATTTGGTGCTCTCTGATCGCGAAAAATCACAAACGGATCTCCCTTACCCCCATCACCTGGACAGTCGTAACCATAAGCCCTCACCATGGTCTCTAATGTTTGATGCCACCTTTCAAGCATTTTCTACGATTCTGGATGATATGCAATAGATTTGAATTTTTTATTCCGAAACTTTCCGTAGTCATCTTGAATAGTTTGGTTGTGAAGTTTGACCTTTGATCTAACTGTATCTCTATTGGTAATACCTATCGCGTTTAAAAAAAAGAATAGTTCTTCTCCAACCCTTTTAGCTGTGATATTGTGTATTGGGACTGCCTCGGGAAATCAAGTCGACACATCCATTATTGTTAATAAATAAATATTAGGATTTTTGTTTTCTTTGCAGTAGGTGTCCTACGCATCCTCTTGTCATTTTGTTTTCTTTGCAGTAGGTGTCCTACGCATCCTCTTGTCAAAGGTTCCTCACGTGTTGAGAGTTATTAAAGTTGCAGGTTATATTACTAACTTTGGTTTTCCGATTAGTTGAGACGTATGACACGTCTGGAAAAATTCAACTGCATCCTCGTGTAGTCCAGACCAGGAAATATGTCCTGTATTTTCTTCTGTGTTTTTCCTATTCCAAAATGACCTGCAAGGGGTAGCTCAAACACCACTCGCAGAGTCTACTTGCACACTGAGAAGAAAATTTGATGTGCTTCTGCTCATTTTTTATGTCCTTGAATTGTGATGGTGTCATTTCCCCATTAAAACATCGTTCTCCTTATATGTATACGCCTTCTGATATGACTGCTTTAATTTCTCATCTTTCTGCTGTAACCAAATACGCTAAGCAGAGCTAACGATACTTGCATTTTTTTTTCATTTGGCTCGTGCTCTGTCCCACTTACCTGAACAAAAGATTTTTTTTATATAAGTCTACTTCAGCTTCCTTATCTGTGCCTTTTGATG
>NW_025129089.1:0-1121 GCF_004010195.1 Chiloscyllium plagiosum | reverse complement strand
GAAGAGGTAGTGTCAGGCAAGCTAATGGAGATGAGGATGGACAAGCCTCCTGGCCGTGATGGAATGCATCTCAGGGTATTTAATGAGATGGCGGGAGAAACAGCAAGTGCACTAGTGGCAATTTTCAAATTCACTAGGCTGCGTGGCAGTCCCAGCAGATTGGAAAACAGCTAGTGTGACACCACTGTTTGAAAATGGAGATGGATAAAACATTGGGAATTATTGATCAGTTAGCTTAAGTTCTGCAGTGGGGAAGATGCTTGAGTGTATTATCAAGGAAGAAATAGCAGGGCATCGCGATAGAAACTGGACAGATTTAACGTAGGCTCCTGAAGGTTCAAACAGTGATGTTATGTTGCAGCTGTACAAGATGCTGGTGAGGCTATCCTTGGTGTACTGTGTGCACTTTTGGTCGCCTTAATTGAGAACGAACGTACTGGCACTGGTGCTGGAAGGGGTGCACAGGAGGTTCACTGAGTTGATTCCGGAGTTGAGGGGGTTAGCCTATAAAGAGAGACTGCAAACATTAGGATTATTTTCTTTGGAATTTAGAAAAATGAGGGGGCAATCTTACTGAAACATAAAACATTGAACAGAATAGATTAGAGAGAATTATAAAGGATGCTTCCACTTGTGGGTGAAATTCGGACAGGAAGGCATAGCCACAGGATTAGAGGGAGCAGATTTAGGACTGAGTTCAGTAGGACCTTCTTCACACAGACGGATGTTCATATATGGAATACCTTGCCCAGCGAAGAAGTTGACGCGAGTGCAACAATTTTTTTTAAGAGCAATACTTCTTTTGAACAATAAATAAAATAAGGGATACAGTGAGAGGGCGCGTAAGCGTATTTGAGTCTTTAGAAAGATCAGCAATGATGTCATTGAACGGCGGAGTAGGCTGGAAGGGCCGGACAGCCTAACTTGCTCGGGTTTTTAGGCTCTATGCATTTATGTGTCACAAAATCAGCGATGCAGAGGGAAGACTCCATGGGGCCAGTTGGTTCAGTTGTTGGGAGTGAAGGCAGAATGCAACAGAGTTTCCTGCAGGGAATGGTCCCTGTGGATGGTGTACAGGGACAGAAGAAGGATATATATCTGATGATGGTATCTCTCTAGAG
>NW_025129088.1:0-1121 GCF_004010195.1 Chiloscyllium plagiosum | reverse complement strand
TACTGTGTGATTCAACTCAGAGAGGGAGAAACTGTAATCTGTCCGAGAAGGAATGACCTATTGCACTCTCTCTCCTTCATTGTTCCTCATCACATAAATGTGTGCGAGCTAAAAAAAACCTCTAAAGACATCGTTACCATTCGTATTTTTATAGAATCCCTGCAGAGTTGAAACAGGCCCTTCGGCCCAACAAGTCCACACCAACCTTCCCAACCCATTCCCCTATATTTACCCCTGACTAATGCACCTAACCTAGAAATCCCTGGACACTATACTCAATTTAGCATGACCAATTCACCTAACCTACACAGTTTGAGCTGTGGTAGGAAACGGGATCACCCATTAGAAGCTCACACAGACAAGGTGAGAATGTGCAAACTCCACAGAGACAGTCACCCAAGGCTGGAATCGAACCCAAGTCCATGGTGCTGTGAGACAGCAGTGCTAACCACCGTGCTACCCTTTGGATAATCCCTAACCAGAATTCACTGGAATCATTAGAAGCTCACACAGACAAGGGGAGAATGTGCAAACTCCACAGAGACAGTCACTCAAGGCTGGAATCGATCCCAAGTCCATGGTGCTGTGAGACAGCAGTGCGAACCACCGTGCTACCCTTTGGATGATCCCTAACCAGAATTCACTGGAATCTACTCACTGCCTAAAGCAAAGGGAATTCAGCCAAATCCAACTTCCCAGGATAGAGCCCCATTGCTAGCAGCTATGTGAGTGCAATATCTTCAGAAGCAGAATAACGTTTTGGACAATCTCAATTTTTATTTTTGTCATGAATTCCAGTAAGATCTGGACAAAGTTCTTTCAAGTTAAAAATGCAGAGATTTTGTTAACCTGTTTGTTTGTGTCACAGTGTTTTAAACAGGAAAATATCGATTATATATTTGCAATACCCAAACACTTTTCCATTCATCTTTCCATCATAGCTTGAGTAACATTGCTGTGGATCATAAACGTGTTAAAGAAACTAGCCTGAGTTGTTGCTAAAACTGACCCTGACCCAGTCTGAGATGGATATCATGGACCATATCACCAACCTGGTTCCATTTGATATTTTTTGTGAGCAGTGGAGCAGTGGGACTGGAAAGGAAACAGTGACCCCAAAA
>NW_025129087.1:0-1121 GCF_004010195.1 Chiloscyllium plagiosum | reverse complement strand
ATCGATGTTTCAGGCATGAGCCCTTCTTCAGGACCCTGAAGAAGGGCTCATGCCTGAAACGTCGATTCTCCTGCTTCTTGGATGCTGCCTGACCTGCTGCGCTTTTCCAGCAACACGTTTTCAACCCAAGCATATGGTGTTTTGGCTTTCATTAACAGGGGATTGAGTTTAAGAGCCATGAGATCTTGATGCAGCTCTATAAAGCTTTGGTTAGACTGCACTTGGAATACTGTGTCCAGTTCTGGTCGTCCTATTATAGGAAAGAAGTGGATGCTTTGGAGATGGTTCGGAGGAGGTTTACCAGGATGCTGCCTGGACTTGGGGGGTTTATCTTACGAAGAGAGGCTGACTGAGCTTGGACATTTTTCCTTGGAAAAAAGAAGGAAGAGAGGGGACCTAATTGAGGTGTACAAGACAATGAGAGGCATAGGTAGAGTTGATAGCCAGAGACTTTTTCCAAGGGCAGAAATTGTTAACACGAGGGGTCATAGTTTTAAGCTGTTTGGCGGAAAGTATAGAAGGGATGTCAGAGGCGGGTTCTTTATGCAGAGAGTTGTGACAGCATGGAATGCATTGCCAGCAGCAGTTGTGGAAGCGAGGTCATTAGGGATATTTAAGAGACTGCTGGACATGCATATGGTCACAGAAGTTGAGGGTTCATACATTAGGTTTACCTTACATGAGGATCAGTGGTCGGCACAACATCGTGGGCTGAAGGGCCTGTTCTGTGCTGTACTGTTCTATGAAATGACATCCAACTTATTCCTGTCTATCTGGAACTGCTCCTTCATATATCTCAGCTCCTCTCTCCACATTACCCATAGCAAGTTTAACAATTGCTGCTGCTACCCCAAAAATAGCTCCTACTGCTCCAGCAGCAGAGGCGAATTTTCCTAAACTCTCAACAACTGACATCGCATTTTTCACTTTAACCACTGCAGTCGCAACTTCGGTATTGGCTTTTGCAGTGCATGTACTGCTGTTCCTGCCATACTGATCGGCTGAGCACTGTATTTGGATGGTCGTTTCTTTCAGTTGTCTCTGGAAAAAAATGGATAAAAGTTCATCTGTGACTCCTCAATGTATCAGGGAGAGTGAAGACCATAAGAACAAGAGCAGGA
>NW_025129086.1:0-1121 GCF_004010195.1 Chiloscyllium plagiosum | reverse complement strand
CCTTCACAAAATTTCCAGTATCAAAATAAAATTGTACATCTCTGTGAATGGTCAGAGATTACTACATGGATCACATTGTAGAATGTATGTGAAGTAACCAGCAGAAAACAGCAATCCACAAATCACATTAATAACTGAACTTGGCGGATTCTGTCTGCTCTAAGTAACACACTATTATATTGGCTTTCAGGTTAGTGTAACAATGGACACCATAACTGGAGGTATTGGCCTTACACCCCTCCAAAGCTTCCTGTTCTCACACACATCACTCCCTCACACATTCAACAATTGATGAGGATACACAAACCGGGTGAAACTGGAAACATAGAACAGTGCAGCACAGTGCAGGCCCTTCGGGCCTTGACGTTCTGTCGACCTTTTATCCTACTCTAAGATCAGACTAACTTACATTCCTCTCATTATACTATCATTCATGTGCCTATCCTATTAAATATCCCTAATATAGTTGACTTTGCTACAACTGCTGGCTGTTCATTGCACACACACACACCACTCTCTGTGTAATGAACCTACCTTTGACATCTCCCCTAAACCTTCCTCCAATTACGTGAAAATCATACCACTCGAGATAGTCATTTCCACCCTGGGAGAAAGTCTCTGGCTATCCACTCTATCTATGCCTCTCATCATCTTGTACATTGCTGTCAAGTCACGTTCCATTCTTCTTCGTTCCAACGAGGGAACCACTTTAGCTCCCTCAAATTTTCTTTGTAAGACATGCCCTCCAGTCAAGGCAGCATCTTGATAAATCTCCTCAGCACCCTCACCAAAGCTTCCACATCTTTCCTATAACGAGGCAACCAGAACGGATCACAATATTCTAAGTGTGGTCTCACCAGGGCTCCATAGAGTAGCAGCATAACCTCGCAGTTTTTAACCTTAACCCCTTGGCTAATGAACACATCAAACGCCTTCTTAGAAACCTTATATACCTGGTAGCAACTCCCTGTTCCTCCACAATGTAAGAATCCTGCCTTTAACCCTGTATTCTGCATTCAAATTCGACCTTCCAAAATGAATCGTCTCCCAATTTTCCATATTGAACACTATCGGCCAATTAGCAGCGGAGTCCTGCATCCTGTCAATGTCCTGTTGCAAAC
>NW_025129085.1:0-1121 GCF_004010195.1 Chiloscyllium plagiosum | reverse complement strand
AGTACTTATTAATTACAGAATGCGTGAAAGGATTCAATTTCATTGAACCACTCCTTTATGACAACCTGGGTGTCAAAAATGAGGTGGGTTACATCACTTGTCACACTCTTTTCACTGGGTGCATTGCTTTTAATTATCAGATGGATGTTGACCTCCACTTCGTTATATTATAGAGAGTTCGAAGTGGGTTAAGTGAATGATATATTCGTATATGGGGCATAGCAGGAAACATGTGTCTGTGTTGGAATAGATTGGTCGTTTGAATGAAAAACAGTGCATTAATCCAATGGAGAGATTGCAAATCTGAGGCACAGAGGAATCAGGCACCTTGATAACAAAACAAAACACGTTGCGTGCACATCATAGGGAGGCAATATAAATTTTCAAACCTTTTGAAAGAGAATGCATTCAGGATTAGGGAAGATATCCTACAGTTTTGTAAGGTACGGGTTAGACCACATTAGGAGTTTTGAGGGCCCAATGACATGAAAAGCAGTCCAGAGAAGATTCACTCAACTGATTCCTGTGAAGAGCATTTATCTCTGGAGGAAACATTGTCACATTGGCCTTGGATCAGTTGGAGTTTAGGCAAATGACGCATGATCCCTTTTAAACCCATAATATTCTAAGTAGTCTATTCAAGTTGAATGCTGAAACAATATTTCAATTTGTGCGAGAGATTTCCAGAAATGGATGGACTCCTGGAAACTGGAGAATATCCCAGTGAAGGAGTTGGTGATTGTTTTAACCATCTCAAAGGGTTCTGCGTCTATGGGAACTTCCCTCCCAGAGAGTGATGAAAGGTAAGACATTGAATATTCTTAAGACACAGTCAGACAGTTTATCGGCTATGAATTATGAATTAAAGTTATAGGGCATAGCAGGAAAGTGTGTTTCTGGCCACAATTAGATCATACATGATCTTATCACATGGCAGACTTGGTTCAAGATGTCCAATCACTTATTCCTGATCTTAGTTTCTTCGTTGCTATTGCCTATAGATACTGACAAATGATGAAAGCATTCTAAAGCGCACAAAGGCTCTCCCTTTTAGAATGATGAGCACAACTTGCAAATGTGATTTTTATTCAGCACTGCGAAAGCACTCGTGGAAGTTTCAT
>NW_025129084.1:0-1121 GCF_004010195.1 Chiloscyllium plagiosum | reverse complement strand
CTTTGCCACATCCTGTCTCATTATAGGAGACTCTCTTGTGAGTGGGGCAGATAGGAGGCTGTGTGGCTGCAGCAGTGACCCCAGATGGTGTGCTGCCTTCCGGGTGCGAGTGTCAAGGAGGTCTCTGAGCGGTTACGGAACATTCTGAAGGGGAGGGTGAACAGCCAGACGTCATTGTGCACATCGGTCCACATGAGAGAGATAGACAAAGGGATGGGGTCCTGTGAAATGCGTATCGGGCATTAGGCAAGAAGTTGAAAAGCAGGACCTCAAGAGTAGTGATCTCCAGATTACTCCCAGTGCCACGTGCCAGTGAGGATAGAAATACAAAGATAGGCCAGATGGATGTGTGGCTGAGGAGCAGATGTCGGGGGTAGGGTTTTCAGTTCTTTGAGATCTCCTCTGGGGTAGAGGTGACCTGACAAAGGGGCGGGGGGCGGGTTGGACCTGAACCAGAGGGACATCAGTATCCCTTCGTTAGGGATGGATGGGGGGAGGTTGGCTGACTTCTTTGAGATCTCCTCTGGGGTAGAGGTGACCTGTCAAAGGGGGCGGGTTGGACGTGAACCAGAGGGACATCAGTATCACTTCGTTGGGGATCGATGGGGGGAGGTTGGCTGACTGGCAATGCATGAGGCCTGACTGGTAAGGCAGATAAGCTCCGAGCATGGTTTGGCACTGGGGACAGTGATATTCCAGCCATAACGGAAACATGGCTGACAGATATAGGACATAGATGCAATGCTGGGCAAGGAGCAGATACATTCAAAGCTTCAATCCCACCATCTTGTGAGGGTCCTGCTTTCCCCTCTGCTGCAGTGGTCCTCACTGAGACAAACACTACATCGGACAAACAGGAAGAAAGTTAGCCACCAGGATACACTGACACCAGCTAGCCACAAAAAGACACGACCCTCTCTCCCTCGTAGCCTACACAAGGATGAAAAAGCCTTTATAAACGGACTTGGATGTGGTTGTGGAAGAATGGATTAGTAATTTTGCCAATGACATGGAGGTTGCTGGAGCGGTGGATAGTGTGGAGGTCGGTTGTCGATTATAGCAGGATATTGATAGGATGAGGAGCTGGACTGAGGAGTGGCAGATGGAGTTCAATCTGGAAA
>NW_025129083.1:0-1121 GCF_004010195.1 Chiloscyllium plagiosum | reverse complement strand
TGATGACTTGCTTTCCTGTCTCTGTAACATCTCCAGCATTGCATTCCTAATATTATAATCTTTCCAGCTTTGCTTTCCTATCTCTGTAATTTTACCAGCCTTACTTTCCTATCTCTGTAACATGGCCAGCCTTCCTTTCCTATCTCTGTAACATCTCCAGCATCGCGTTCCGATCACTATAGCTTTTCCAGCCTTTCTTTGTTATTTCTGTAAAATTTCCAATTTTGCTTTCTTATCTTTTCATCATAAGAGATTTCCTGTTATCTCTGTAGCATCTCCGGCCTTGCTGTCTTATCTTTGCAACATCTCCAGCCTTCCTTTCCTTTCTCTGTAACATCGCCAGCGTTGCATTACTATCACGATAACATTTCCAGCGTTGCGTTCCTTTCTCTGTAACATCCCCAGCATTGCTTCCTCTTCTCTGTAACATCCCCAGCCATGCTTACCTCTCTCATTAACGTCGCCAACCTTGCTTTCCGGTATCTGTATCATCTCCAACATTGATTTCTAATTTCTGTGACATCTCCAGACGTACTTTCCTTTCCCTCGAGCCTGTCCAGCCGTGCTTTCCTATCTCTGTAATACGTCCAGCCTTGTTTCTCTATCTCTAACCTCTCCAGGAGTGCGTTCCTATCACTATAACATTTCCAGCATTGCTTTCCTATCCCTGTAAAGTTTACAGCCTTGCTTTCGAATCTCTGTAATATCTCCTGCCTTGCCTTCCTATGTCTTTAACGTGGCTAGCCTTGCTTTCCTTTCTCAGTAATTTCGCCAGCATTGCATTCCTATCACTATAACATTTCAAACCTTGCTTTCCTATCTCTGTAACACCTCCAGCCTTGCATTCTTATCTTTGCAACGTCTCCAAATTTGCTTTCCTTTCTCTGTTAAATCTCAAGCCTGATTTTCCTGTCTCTGCAAATTCTGCAGATGTGCTTTCCTCTCTGTGTAACAACTCCAGGCTTGTATTTTTGATTCTGTAACAACTCAAGCCTCTCTCTCCCTTCTCTGTAACATCTCCAGCCTTGAATCCCTTTCTCTGTCACATCTCGAGCATTGCAGTCCTATCACTATAACATTTCCAGCCTTTTTTTCCCATCTCTGTAGAATTTCCAGCCTTG
>NW_025129082.1:0-1121 GCF_004010195.1 Chiloscyllium plagiosum | reverse complement strand
TGTCAGGGCAGTGAGTTACAGACACCACAGTGTAAAGGCAGTGAGTTACAGACAACACAATGTCACGGCAGTGAGTTACAGAGACCACAGTGACAGGGCAGTGAGTTACAGAGACCACAGTGACAGGGCAGTGAGTTACAGACAACACAGTGTCAGGGCAGTGAGTTACAGAGACAACAGTGACAGGGCAGTGAGGTACAGAGACCACAGTGTCAGGGCAGTGAGTTACAGAGACCACAGTGACAGGGCAGTGAGTTACAGAGACCACAGTTTCAGGGCAGTGATTTCCAGACATCACAGTGACAGGGCAGTGAGTTACAGACACCACAGTGTCAATGCAGTGAGTTACAGAGACCACAGTTTCAGGGCAGTGTGTTACAGACACCACAGTGTCAATGCAGTGAGTTATAGATACCACAGTGTCAGGGCAGTGAGGTACAAACACCACAGTGTCAAGGCAGTGAGTAACAGACACCACAGTGACAGGGCAGTGAGTAACAGAGACCACAGTGTCAGGGCAGTGAGTTACACAGACCACAGTGTCAGGACAGTGAGTTACAGACACCACAGTGTCAATGCAGTGAGTTATAGATACCACAATGTCAGGGCAGTGAGGTACAAACACCACAGTGTCAAGGCAGTGAGTAACAGACACCACAGTGACAGGGCAGTGAGTAACAGAGACCACAGTGTCAGGGCAGTGAGTTACAGAGACCACAGTGTCAGGACAGTGAGTTACAGCCACCACAGTGACAGGGCAGTGAGTTACAGAGACCAGAGTGACAGGGCAGTGAGATACAGAGACCACAGTTTCAGGGCAGAGTTACAGACACCACAGTGACAGGGCAGTGAGTTACAGAGATCCCAGTGTCAGGGCAGTGAGTTACAGAGATCACAGTGTCAGGGAAGTAAGGTAGAGACACCACAGTGTCAGGGCAGTGAGTTACAGAGACCACAATGACAGGGCAGTGAGTTACAGACAACACAGTGTCAGGGCAGTGACTTACAGTCACCACAGTGTCAGGGCAGTGAGTTACAGTCACCACAGTATCAGGGCAGTGAGTTACAGAGATCACAGTGTGAGGGCATGAGTTACAGAGACCACAGTGTCAGGGCAGTGA
>NW_025129081.1:0-1121 GCF_004010195.1 Chiloscyllium plagiosum | reverse complement strand
AGGTACATAATTCTTTGACATTTGTATCACAGGTAGACAGGGGGGTTAAGAAGGCATTTAGCGCATTTGCCTTCATTGCTCAGTCCTTTGAGTACAGGAGTTGGTATGTCACGTTGGGGTTGTACAGGACATTGGTGAGGCCTCGTCTGGAGTACTGTGTCCAGTTCTGGTCGCCCTGTTACAGGAAGGATATTATTAAACCGGAGAGGGGTCAGGAGAGATTTACCAGGGATTTTGCCGGGAATGGAGGGTTTGAGTTATGAAAATTGGCTGGGATGTTTTTCATTAGAGCGCAGGAGGTTGAAGGCTGACCTGATGGAGGTTTTATAAAATCATGAGGGGCATTAATAGAGTTAATGGTAGGCATCTTTTCCCTCGGATGGGGGATTCCAAGTCTAGACGGCACATTCTTAAGGCGAGAGGAGAGAGATTTAAAAAAGGCATGAGGAGCAAATCCTTTACACAGGGTGGTTTATGTGTGGAATGAACTTCCTGAGGAAGTGGTGTATGTGGGTACAATTGCAATGTTTAAAAGACATTTGGATAAGGACATGAATAGGAAAGGGTTTGGAGGGGTATGAGCCTGGAGAAGGCAGGTGGGTCTAGTTTAGTTTGGGATTATGGTTATCATGGACTGGTCAGACCGAAGGATCTGGTTCCGTGCTGTATGACTGTATGGTTTTTCTGTTGTTTATATTCAGTGCTCTTTGTCATCGTTAAGGGTGTCATTGGCCATTTTGGAAACTCTCGCTGTTTTCTCTCGTGTCATTGGCCATTTTGGAAACTCTCGCTGTTTTCTCTCTTTCCACCTCAATCCTCGCAGTCTGTAACTTCGTTTGCCACTCCAGCTGCTCTGCCGAGGCCATCATCTGTCCCACGCCCCCTGAGCAAATCCGGTCGCTGGGGATTGACCCCGTCAAAGGAATTGGGACGGCATTCGAGGGCTCGGTGTCGGTGAGTAGGTCACAGTACCTCACCAAGGAGGTCGGACCAGGCCGCTGTGCGGGGGAGAAGAGACTGATGGGCCTTGTGTTCAGTCTTTCCTCGTGTGCAGTTCCATTACACATGTGTGTGTGTGCGCGCGTGTGTGCGCGCTTGTATGTCTGTGTATCTGTGCATGT
>NW_025129080.1:0-1121 GCF_004010195.1 Chiloscyllium plagiosum | reverse complement strand
CACACACACACACACACACACATACACACAAACACACAGACGCAAACACATGCACGCACGCGCAACGCACAACTTCCCTTATACTGGTCCAATGGTGATAGAAATCCTCCTCTTATCGACAGTAATCTAATGTGTGTATCGTTCCTATATGATAGTAAAGTTTTGCAATACTCCCAATGCTGGGCAAATAGTGCAGTTAACTGACCAATACACTAGCATAGTCTGCACAGTTCTCCATGTTAGTTTGTCATCTTGTCCCAGCTTATGTTGTTTGAGGTGTTTTGTGAAGCAGATTCAGAAATTGATGAAACAAACCATTTCAGCTGATCTGAAAATGCCTTTATTCAATGTTCTCAATCTTGTAATTTTGCTCTCGAAGGATTCATTCCTTCAGTCAGTCCCACTGCCCTAACACTTTGTCCATATTTCCACAACATGCTCACAGGTACTAACTATCTGTTTCGGTTTTTAATGTGAATCTCTCTGACCCTCTGTACATTTCCGTGGCTTTGGTTTCTGCCTCCCTAGTGTATCAATGCTGGCATTGTGAAATTAGAAACAACGAAATGGTGTGTATCAAGCTGTTGTTCACTTCCCGTTGTGTCCCATGTGGTGCTCCATGAGCAGTGGGGTATATGTCGAGCTGTTGTTCCCTTCCCGGTGTGTCCCATGTGGTGCTCCATGGCCATGGGGTATATGTCGAGCTGTTGTTCCCTTCCCGGTGTGTCCCAGGTATATGTCGAGCTGTTGTTCCCTTCCCGGTGTGTCCCATGTGGTGCTCCATGGGCAGTGGGGTGTGTGTCGAGCTGTTGTTCCCTTCCCGGTGTGTCCCATGTGGTGCTACCTGGACAGTGGGGTATATGTCACGCTGTTGTTTATTTGCATCCCTATCGGAGAAGGTATCTGAAGAGTATAAGAAGGTGAAGAAAGCCATCTGAATTTTATATAAGCTTGTGCCAGAAGCCTACAGGCAGTGTTTCAGGAATCTAAAAAAGGTACCTAGTTAAACGTGCATTGAGTTTGAAAGAATCAAACAAAGTAACTTTGAAAGGTGGGGAAGGAGATTGAAAACAGAGCAAACCTATGACACTCTTGGAGAAATTCTTATATCGAAGGAGTTC
>NW_025129079.1:0-1121 GCF_004010195.1 Chiloscyllium plagiosum | reverse complement strand
AAAATCAACCAGATTCAGTCCATTTGGATTAAACTTTGGGCATGAAGTAAGAGGATCGTTAAAATTGATGAAGGAGAAATTAATAAATCAGAATTCAGGGATCACCCATTTGGACGATGTGTCACATTTTAGAGAATGATTAAACAGAGCTGGAGAGTTGGCTGGACAGCATTTAAAAGTATCACAGCATACAATGAAACAGGAAGTGGATAAGAAATCACAAATTCACAACTTTGCAACTGGGGATAAGGTATTGGTGTTATTTCCAGTAACAGGTAAGCTTTTAAAAGCAAGGTTTAGTGGACTGTATCACATTGAGAAGAATTTGAGTGAGGGGTGAACTACTTGATAAGGACTCCAGACAGAAAGAAGTCTCACAGAGTGTGTCATGGAGGTCATGTGATGGCTGTACAGGACATTGGTTAGGTCACTGTTGGAATATTGCGTGCAATTCTGGTCTCCTTCCTATCGGAAAGATGTTGTGAAACTTGAAAGGGTTCAGAAAATATTTACATGGCTGTTGCCAGGGTTGGAGAGTTTGAGCTACAGGGAGAGGCTGAACCGGCTGGGGCTGTTTTCTCTGGAACATCGGAGGTTGTGAAGTGACCCTATAGAGGTTTACAAAATTATGAGGGGCATGGATAGGATAAATAGGCAAAGTCTTTTCCCTGGGGTGGGGGAGTCCAGAACTAGAGAGCATAGGTTTAGGGTGAGAGGGGAAAGATATAAAAGAAACCTAAGGGGCAACTTTTTCACACAGAGGGTGGTACGTGTATGGAATGAGCTGCCAGAGGAAGTGATGGAGGCTGGTACAAATGCAACATTTAAGAGGCATTTGGATGGGTATATGAATAGGAAGGGTTTGGAGGGATGTGGGGCAGGTGCTGGCAGGTGGGACTAGCTTGGGTTGGGATATCTGGTTGGCATGGACGGGTTGGACCGAATGGTCTGTTTCCATGCTGTACAATTCTATGACTCTATGTGAATATGCTCAAAAGGTATTTTGAGAGGGAAGGAAAGCAAGAGAAGAAGGTGTTAATGATGACAGCACAAAAGGAAGAACCAAGCTCAGAGGATTCTGAATTGGACATAATCGCAGTGAGTTACAGTGACTGGAGCTC
>NW_025129078.1:0-1121 GCF_004010195.1 Chiloscyllium plagiosum | reverse complement strand
CTGGTCTCCTGCCTATTGGAAGGATGTTGTGAACCTTAAATGGGTTCAGAAAGGATTTATAAAGATGTTGTCAAGTTTCGAGGATTTAAACTATAGGGAGAGGTTGAATAGGCAGGGGCTGATTTCCTTGGAGCGTCGGAGGCTGACCGGTGACTTTAAAGGGGTTTATAAAATCATGAGGGACATTGACAGGATAAATAGACAATGTCGCTTGGATGGGGGAGTCCAGAAGTAGTGGGCATGGGTTTAGGATTAGAGGGGAAAGATAAAATAGACCTAAGGGGTAACTTCTTTTCACAAAGAGGGTGGAACGAGTATGGAATGAGCTGCCAGAAGATGTGCCTGGTAGAATTACAAAAGTTAAAATGCATCCAGATGGCTATGTTAATAGGAAGGGTTTGGAAGTACATAGGCTGCGGCTGGCAGATGGGACTAGATATGGTTGGAACATCTGATTGGAATGGACGAGTTGGACCGAAGGGTCTGTTTCCCTGCTGTACATCTCTAGGATTGTATGGCTCCATTTAACCCAGGAGTGCACTATCAGCATCAAAGAGTTTATTGAAATTACATCGATGGGAAGAAAACCTCTAAAAATCCAAAAATGTGTTCCCTGAACATTTGTTCCATTCTGCCTTGAACATGACAGCCCTGAAAAGGTCTACATCCAAGAAGTCGACTTCTCAACCTTCTGATGCTGCCTAGTGTGCTGTGTTCTTCCAGCCTCCTGCTTGTCTTCGTTGAACATGTACAAACATTAGTAATTAATTGCATACACTGACAATTAAGCTAATCACGTGACTTCATGGATTTTGCATGGACATGCTTATGGTCAACCACTGATGCTCCATGGATCTCATAAAATTTCCTAAACTCTCTTATCTTCCTCTTTGGGTCTTTTCATAATCGTCCCTGCATTCATATGGATTCCTTCCGAGACATTTCCCACCTGCACATCTTTTTCTTGAATCGACTTGGCTATCTTTATCCTTGGCTGCCATGCAATGTGTTCATTAAATTCACATTCTCATGACTGCTTGCTGATATACCTAGGATTTAATTCTCTGTGCAATGATACGGGGACTGGTTTCAGTTGAAAGTTTTCTTCTGATGCTTTTAGT
>NW_025129077.1:0-1121 GCF_004010195.1 Chiloscyllium plagiosum | reverse complement strand
TTCAGGTCACCACACTGCAGGAAAAATGTGAAAGTTCAGTGGCAATTTAGTAGGATTTTATATGTTACGGAGGGAATTTCTTATCAGGAAATATCAATGGACTTGACACTATTTTCCTTAAAGAGAAGAAGTTTGAGAGATGACTTACTTGAGACATATAAGGTAATCAGAGGGCCAGATACGTGGACAGTGAGAGCCGTTTTTCCTTGGATGATGATGGCTTTCACGAGTGGACATAGTTTCAAATTGAGTGCTGAGTGATCTAGGACAGATTTCCGCGGCATTGTCGTTGCTCAGGTACCAGCAGGGGAGTGAGAACGCCTGCCTGCAACAGTAATGGATGCGACACAGCATTTAATTTGTCCTTGGATAAACATATCGATGAAAATGGAACAGTGTACGATGGATAGGCTTCAGATTTGTTCCACAGGTTGGCGGACATCGATTGGCCGAAGGTCCTGCGCTGTAATGTTCCACGTTTTGTGTATTTCAAACGCACCAAATCCCACAGCTTCCTTGACTATATCTCATCCAAAGCCTCTTCTGTAAAACGTAATTCCTTACTGCCAATTCCTCTTTCTCATCCATATCTGCAACCAGGAAGACTACATCAATTTCAAGACATCCACGACGTCCACCTCTGTCAAGGGCCTCCTCTGCCACTGATTAACAATTCCCTCAATCATGTCTCATCCACTTCCCACACCTCCACCATCGAATCATGTTCACTGAAACAAAACAACAATAAACCCACTGGTCCTCACATTCCAACTTATCATTCCCCAGGTCGAGCACATCATCCTGCGCCATTTTCGCCACTTACAGACAACGAAAATATATTTGTTTTCGCAACTCTATTTGTGTTCCGCAGGAACTGTTCCCTTCACCAGTCCTTCATTATTTCCACGCTTCCCATTAACGCCTCCACCACACTTGACACCTTCGCTTGCCACTGTAAGTGGTCCAAAACCTGTGCCCACATTTCCAGCGTCACCTGTCTACGAAATACCAAAGGATGATTCTGACGATCTAGACCCCGAGCAAGGGCCTTTCGGCTCCGAGATCGATGAAAAGAATAAGGGTCTATATCAGCCAGATTCACCAGTTTATTATGATGTCGG
>NW_025129076.1:0-1121 GCF_004010195.1 Chiloscyllium plagiosum | reverse complement strand
TCATGTGTAAATCACAAAACCCTTTTTTTTAAAGTTGCATTCTCGGGTTAGCTGTTAACAATGGTGATAGCTAGACAATATGTTGAAGGTGTTAGCCCCCTGTGTTCTCTGTCTATGACCTGATGTTTAGATTGATTCTAATCTAAAAAGTGAGATAACAGAGTTTTACATAAATTCATGCAGTTTTCGAGTTCAGAATTCTACATGAATGTATGCAGTTTTTGAGCAAAGTGCAATGTAACTCTGCAAGTACAAATTCACCACACAAAATATATGTGTGCATGTGGGTCTGTGTCTGTCTGGGGTGGGGGTTGTGAGTGTGAGAAAATGTGTGTGTGTGTGACATATTCTTCAGTGCCGTTTGATCCTGGAGCTTCATTCAGAAATGCACTGTAGATGTGCACACAGCACTGGAATGCAGCCTTCAAGAGGGGCTGCTGAAAATCGCCACATCAAAGTTAATTAGGGATGGGAAACAAATACCAGCCTGGCCAGCAATGCTCACATCCCATGAGTTATTCTTACAAAACCATCTTCATTCCAATAAAATGAACTTGCATCACAACTTAAATCCTTCATCCTTGGTAATAGCAAGTGAAACTCTTCTGTACTTTCTCCATCGTCTTTCCATAGTAATGATGTGGAGGTGCCGGTGTTGGACGAGGATGGACAAAGTTAAACATCGCACAACACCAGGTTATAGTCCAACAGATTTATTTGAAAGTACTGGCTTTTGCTGCAGTGCTTCTTTGTCAGGTTGCTAGTAGGGCAGGTACATAGGCCACAGAACTTATAAATAAAAGGTCAAAACATCATACAACTGATACGATGTATTAGACAAACCTAGGTGGCTGTTATGTTTTAAATCACTTAGAATGTGGATGCAGGTTCTGATTGATCAGTATGTAAATCCTAGAATATCTTAGAGTCTGTCAGTATCCCAAACTAGAATGAGAATAGTTTTATTTCCAAAGTAGGAATTTATAAAATGTAACTGATTGCCTACAGATTGTGAGCTTTATCAACAAAATAGAATGAATCTGCAAATGCAAATTAATTCTGTGTGTGTGAGAGAGAGAGAAAGTGTGGGGGGAGGTGTGTGGGACAGAGGAAGAGAGAGC
>NW_025129075.1:507-1121 GCF_004010195.1 Chiloscyllium plagiosum | reverse complement strand
TATCTCCCGGATCGACACCAGTCAGTGTACAGAAATCTCCCTGAGAGAGAGGACTGAGAGACAGCAGTCAGTGTACAGATATCTCCCTGAGAGAGAAAGAGAGACAGAGAGACACCAGTCAGTGTACAGATATCTCCCTGAGAGAGAGAGGGACTGAGAGACACCAGTCAGTGTACTGATATTTCCCTGAGAGAGAAAGAGGACTGAGAGACATCAGTCAGTGTACAGATATTTCCCTCAGAGAGAGAGAGAGGACTGCGAGACATCAGTCAGTGTACAGGTATTTCCTTGAGAGAGAGGGGACTGAGAGACACCAGTCAGTGTACAGATATTTCCCTGAGAGAGAGAGGGACTGAGAGACACCAGTCAGTGTACAGATATCTCCCTGAGAGAGAGAGGGACTGAGAGACACCAGTCAGTGTACAGACATCTCCTGAGAGAGAGAGGAACTGAGAGACACCAGTCAGTGTACAGGTATCTCCCTGAGAGAGAGGGGACTGAGAGACACCAGTCAGTGTACAGATATCTCCCTGAGAGAGAGAGAGAGACTGGGAGACACCAGTCAGTGTACAGGTATCTCCCTGAGAGAGAGAGAAATGAGAGACCCCAGTCAG
>NW_025129075.1:0-451 GCF_004010195.1 Chiloscyllium plagiosum | reverse complement strand
CTGAGAGACACCAGTCAGTGTACAGATATCTCCCTGACAGAGAGAGAAATGAGAGACCCCAGTCAGTGTACAGATATCACCCTGAGAGATAGGGAGGACTGAGAGACACCAGTCTGTATAGAGATATCTCCCTGAGAGAGAGGGGACTGAGAGACACCAGTCAATGTACAGATATCTCCCTGATAGAGAGAGGGGGGACTGAGAGACACCAGGCAGTGTACAGATATCTCCCTGAGAGAGAGTGAGAGAGGACTGAGAGACACCAGTCAGTGTACAGGTATCTCCCTGAGAGAGAGAGGGACTGAGAGACAAGAGTCAGTGTATAGATATCTCCCTGAAAGACACCAGTCAGTGTACAGATATCTCCCTGAGTGAGAGTGGACTGAGAGACACCAGTCAGTGTCCAGATATCTCCCTGAGAGAGAGTGGACTGAGAGACAGCAGTCAGTGT
>NW_025129074.1:0-1121 GCF_004010195.1 Chiloscyllium plagiosum | reverse complement strand
ATGGCACATGAAGTCAAAAATAGATGTGTGAGCACTTAAGCAGTGTAGTGGAACAGAGAGATCTTGAAGTTCAGGTTCATCTTTCTCCGAAAGTGGAGGTTGAGGGAGAGAGGCCAGGGAAGAAGGCTTTTGGCACTCTGGCCTTCATCAGTCACAGCACTGAGAAGTTGGGAAGTTACGTGAAAGTTATTCAGAACGTTGGTGAGGCTGCAATTGGAGTATTGCGTTCAGTTTTGGTCACCTTCTTATTGGAAGGATGTTCGTAAACTGGAAACAGTGCAGAAGAAATTTACAAGGATGTTGCCTGGACTCAATGGTCTGAGTTGGGGGAGAGGTTGGACTGTCTGGGACATTTTTCTTCAGAGCGCAGGAGACTGAGGAGGGTGAGGGATCTTATAGAGGAGATTAAGATCAAGAGAGGCATGGACAGGGCGAATGCACTCAATCTTTTTCCCAGGGTTGGGGAATCGAGGACTGAAGGGCATCAGTTTAAGGTTAGAGGGGAAAGAAGAAAGGGGAACCTGAGAGGAAACCTTTTTTTACACAAAGGGTGGTATACAAACAGAACAAGCTGCCAGTGGAAGTGGTTGAGCCATTTCCATTAAGACTTAAAAGGTATTTGGATAAATACATGGATAGGAATGGATTAAGAGGATATAGGCCAAATGCAGGGAGATGCACTTAGCATGGATGGACATTTGGTCAGCATGGACCAGTTTGGGTCAAAGGGCCAGTCTTCGTGATGTAGGAATCTATGACTATGACACTATTTGTTCATTGGTGTAGGATGTGGGCATCACTAGCTGGTCAGAATTTATTGTCCATCCCTAGTTGCCCTTGGGAAGATGGTGGTGAGCTGCCTTCTTGAAACACTGCAGCCCACCTCCTATGGGCTGGCCCACAATGCCATTCGGGAGGGAATTCCAGGATTTTGACACAGCAACAGTGAAGGAATGGCGATATATTTCTACGTCAGAATGGTGAGTGGTTTGGAGTGGAACCTGAAGCTTTTAGAGTTCCCCTTTATATGCTGCCCTTGTCCTTCTAGATGGAACTGGTCGTGGGTTTGGAAGATTTCTGTCTGAGGCTCTTTGGTGAATTTATGCAGTGCATCTTGTAGA
>NW_025129073.1:0-1121 GCF_004010195.1 Chiloscyllium plagiosum | reverse complement strand
ATTCTCTATTCAGTCATGGATCAGATTCTTCTCACACTTAAAATGGAATGGGATAGATAACAGAGGTGAATGGAGTAAAATCACTATCTAAAATCTGCTCCAAACCTGGATTTTATTCTCATCATCCAATCCTTCACTTTCAGCTACACGTTAATACTGGTGGTAGGACTTAAAGGAGATATTTCTTTCTTAGATGATGATTGACATTGTTTTAGTGGATGCAATAGGTTCTGAAATGAAAAACGAGCCCCAACTCCTCAACGCTTCCCACTTCATTTTGTGGGTCTCATTCTCCGTAGCCTGCAACGCTGAAGTTTGTTTGATCTTGGGCTCTTCTCACCTTAGAAATGATTGAGTTCCCTTTCTGATGTCACTGTGCAGCAGCTCAAGAGTAATGTGACTGGGCACTGGGTGGTTCCATTAGTCACAGAAATCCTGTCTTGAGCCTGTCAGGAGGAGCTGGTGACAGAGGTGGATGAACAGGCCATTATCCCATCCCACTGACTCTTCAGCTTTTCTGAATGGTTCCCTTCTCCAAGAGTAAGGATCAAGCTCTACGCTGAATTGGAATGTCTCACTACTGCCTCAGTGACCATCATCAACCAGGCTATACTATCATCAGCGCTGGCCTAAAAAAAAATGCCCATGATCACACTGTTCTTGCAAATTACAAACCCAGGTTCAACATCCCTTTCTTCTCCAAAATTCTTAAAAGTGGTGCCCATCCCAAATCCAAAGATCCTTGTTTGAATTCTTCCAGTCTGATCCCCCATGCCAACTCATTGCCTACTTTCTACTCACATCCTTTTCACCTTTTCTGAAAATGCCAAACCAGATGTAACCATACACACTTGAAAAAAGAAAGGAAGTTCTATAACTTAAATTTCTATCTTGCAGCTTACGGTCTATTGAGAACAGCACTCTTCTATTAAAACACAGTTTGACAGCCCTTGGCATGTTTGACACTTGTTGACAAGTTTGACATTTCATGATAGCTTTACAATATCAAGGCATTTACATGCCTTTTTAGGCATAATCATCTCTATTGTTAACAATCTCAAAGATTGGTAGAGTCCTCCCCCAGGTGAAAGTGAGTACTGCAGATGCTGGAGATTAGAGTC
>NW_025129072.1:0-1121 GCF_004010195.1 Chiloscyllium plagiosum | reverse complement strand
GGTAGGGTTGTTAAGAAGGCGAATGGTGTGTGAGATTTCATTAGCAGGAAGATTGACTTTAAGAGATGTGATGTTATGCTGCAGCTCTGTCGAGCCCTGGTCAGACCGCACCTGCAATATTCTGTTCAGATCTGGTCATCCTATTATAGGAAGGACGTGGAAGCTTTAAAATGGTGCAGAGTAAATTTACTAGGATGCTGTCTGTACTGGAGGGTAGGTCTTAAGAAAAGAAATTGAGGGAGCTAGGGCTTTACTCATTTGCATTAAGAAGAATGAGAGGTGACTTGATAGAGGTGTCAAAGATGATGAGAGGCAAAGAGAGAATGAATAGTCAGAGACCTTTTCCGCAGGGCAGAAATGTCTATCACGAGAGGTCATCATTTTAAGATAATTAAAGAAAGGTTTGGGGGAAATATCAGCGGTAGGATAATTTTTAACACAGAAAGTGGTGGGTGTATGGAATGAACTGCCAGCGGTGGTAGTGGAGTCAAATACGTGAGGGAAACGTAAGCGATTTTTGGATAGGCACATAGAAGAGAATTCTCTGTGGAAGAGAATTTCCACTTGAAAGACCCTTTTTAGAATTGCTCCTCATCCCTCTTATACAATCAGAGAGTCACACAGCGTGCAAACAGATCCTTTATTCCAGCCTGCTCACCCCGACCAAACACCACTGGCGACAAGCCTCCAATCTAGAAAACAATCGGTTACCTTCAAGACAATTTTGTATCCAATTGGTTAGTTTTCCCTGGATTCCATGTCACTTGACCTGAATAATCTATTATAGGGAACCTTATTAAACGCCTTGCTGAAGTCTGTGAAAACAATATATTCGACAGCGCATTCTTCAATCTTCTTTATCACCTTTTCAAATTATTCAATCACATTAATGAGACATGATTTCCATTACACAAAGCCATTTTGACTATCCCCAATCAGTCCTTATCTTTCTAAATGGATGTAAGTCCTATCCCTCAGACCTCCCTCCAACAAACTCCTCTACACTGAAGTTCGGCTGACTGAGTCGATAATTTCCTATATTTTTGGACCGCTGTTCCCTTTTCTAGTCCCACCTCTCCACTGGCCACAAAATTAATTATATCTATGTTGGTGATATGGCC
>NW_025129071.1:0-1121 GCF_004010195.1 Chiloscyllium plagiosum | reverse complement strand
CAGACCATGGTAGTAAAATATGATTGTTAAAACGGAAGGCCTTTGAACAGCGATGTCCTGTAAGAATCAGTGCCTGTCCACACTTATTCGTTATTTATATGAACGACTTCCTTGTGAGTTCAGGATTCAGATACGGTATGCGTGCGAATGTCATAAAAAGAATAGTACAGCGGAACATGAATATAATATCAAAGACTACAAAGAGATTTTGAAGAACTGGGTGAATGGGCAGAGGAATGGCAAATGGAGTATAGTATAGATATATGTGAGTTGTGTACTTTGGCAAAAAAAAAGCCAGAGCTAGACTTACACAGTTCGTGGCAGTGTTCTGAGCATGTTGTTACATGAGAAAATCTAAAGGTAGAGGCACATTTTCGTTTGAAATTGGAGTCACGCGTTCACATTGTAGTGAATAAAATATTTGTCATGCTTACTTTCATTGGTTAGCCATGATATGGAGGTGCTGGTGTTGCATTTGGAGTACAAGGTCTGACGATTACCAAATTACAGACCAACATGTTTATTTGAACTGACACGTTACTTGACGAAGGGGCAGCACTGAAAAGCTTGTGATGACAAATTAACCTTTTGGACTAAGACCTGGTGTCGTCCGACTTCTAACTTCATGGGCTGTCTTTGTGAGACATTGTTTCGGCATTGTGGGACATTGGTCAAGACGTTTTTTGGCATGCTGCGAGCAATTATGGTTACCCATAGTAGGGAGCATGTCATTGTTTGGAAGGGGAGAAATAAGCATTTCTAAGTACCCAGAATGCAGGTTTTGAAATCTGCGAGCATGGATCGGCTGGGACATCTTTCTTCCTTTGAGCGTAGAGGGCTAAGGGGTAAAGTTCTAGAGATTCATGAAACAATGAGCGGAATAGATAAGGTGAATAGCGGATGAAGTTAAGGCCGAGTAGTGGAGTCTACAATTAGAGGTCAAATATTTTAAGGTGAGAGGGGTAGGTTTTAAAAAGGACCAGAGGGGCAATTCTTTCGCACAGATTGTGTAGGGTATATATGGATTGAACTGCCACGGAAGAGGGGGAGGCTGGTACAATTACAACTTTTAAAACATATTTGATCACGAACATAGAGAAGAACCGTTTTGAGTCATATCC
>NW_025129070.1:0-1121 GCF_004010195.1 Chiloscyllium plagiosum | reverse complement strand
AGAGGAAGGGGGTAAAGAGAGAGTAAGCGGATGCCCAATGAGGCAAGAGAGGGAAAGGGAAGAGAGCGTGTGGACAGTGGGGAGAGACAGCATAGAGTCATAATCATAGAAATGTACAGTATTGAAACATGCACTTTGGTTAAACACGTCCATGCAGACCAGATATCCCAACCCAAGGTATCCCTGCTCCTCGGAAGGTGCCTGAACTGCTGTACTTTTCCAGCACAAGTCTAATCTAGAATCTGGTTTCCAGCATCTGCAGTCCTTATTTTTACCTTTCAGTTGAACTGGCCACTTTACCTTTCGGCTGATTTATAATGTATTTCCCTTCTTGAAAGTCAACTGAACGACGATATACTTCCTGCTTTATAAAGATTGTGGATAGTCTTCATGTGTTAGACGTTACCTGGCAGCCATGGCAGCGGCCGATCTACTGGTCATTATCCTCGACCTGATACTGAGACACATTCCCATTGTTTACCGGGAACAGTTTTATTTCCTGTACTCAATCCCAGTGTGTAATATCCACGCCGTCCTGGTTTATGCAGCCACTGACTGTTCAGTCTGGTTCACCGTCACGTTCACCTTCGATCGTTTTGTGGCCGTTTGTTGCAAAAAGCTGAAAAGTAAATATTGCAGCGAGAAAACTGCGGCTGTGGTTCTGGGAGCAGTGACGGTGCTTAGCTGTTTAAAGAACATTTTCTGGTATTTTATGTACACACTTTGGTATTGGCTGTGGAACGGCCCCTGGTTTTGATGGGTAACAAACGATGTTCAATCCTCCCATGTCTGGGTCATAATCGAGTTTATCCACCACATTCTAACTCCAGCTGTCCCATTTCTCCTGATTGTGTTGCTCAATGTTTTCACCGTCAGATATATTTCAGTGACCAGCAGAGCCCGGAGCAGACTCCGGACTCACACAAATGGAGATGCTCAGTTTGACACAGAAATGAGAAACCGACAAAAATCCATCATTTTACTGTTTGTGATCTAGACTAATTTCATCCTGTTGTGGTCAATGTTCATGTTGTATGCAATATGGTACCGCATGTCGTTAATTGGGTATGCGTGTGCGTATCTGTACTGGTTTGTGCGGGAATTGGGCTTCATGTTACAGC
>NW_025129069.1:0-1121 GCF_004010195.1 Chiloscyllium plagiosum | reverse complement strand
ATCATCCTGTAAAATATGTAGTATAGCAATTTCCGACCACGCTGCTGTATATATGGAAACTAAGGCGAGGAACAATGGGACATCCCCTCGGCATTGGCGTATGGACCCCTTCCTAATGAAAGATAGTAAATTTGTAAAGTACTTTTCTCAAGAGTTTAAAACTTTTTTAGAAATTAATTCAGGTACAGCTAGCAACCCATCAATGATGTGGGAGACCATCAAAGCTTACACGCGAGGTTTGATCATCTCCTATTCAGCGACCCAGAAGAAATTGAAGGGAGAACAACAGCGTCTGCTTGAAGCTCGCTTAAAAGCAGCTGAAACAGCATACACTGATAGACCTTCTATTATTAAATTGCAAAGGATTACAGCTCTAAACACTACGCTTACTCAAATGGCTCAGAGGGAAATATTATTTGCAAACAAAGGTTATATGAATATGGCGACAAACCGGGTAGATACTTAGCATTTCTTGCAAAGAAAAAAAAGGCCCCTCAGACTATTACATCTATCAAGGAAAGTACGGGTATTTTGACGCATGATCATAAAAAGATTAATGCGATCTTTAGAGAATTTTATTCTGAGTTATATAAATCGCAGGATTGTGAAGATAGGACGAGGAGGATGCAGTCATTTTTAAAAAAATTAATCTTTCCAGGCTTAACTCCGGAACAAGTATCGGTCCTAAATGCTCCTCTTACAGTCCAAGAAATACTTGATGCAATTAGGCAACTTCAGAGTGGTAAGGCACCGGGCCCAGATAGTTTTCAAGCTGAATTCTATAAAGAATTTACAGAAATATTGGCTGGTCCACTTATGGACATGTATAACTATGCATATAGTCAGGGCTGTCTCCCGCCTTCGCTGAAAGAGGCAAATATCTCTCTTATCCTTAAAAAAGGAAAGGACCCAGAAGATTGTACATCATATAGACCAATATCCTTGCTAAATGTAGATTTTAAAATCCTTTCTAAAACGTTAGCACTGAGACTAGAAAGGATACTGCCACATATTCCAAAGGAGGATCAGACGGGGTTTATTAAGGGCCGTAGATCATCCAATAATATGATTCAAGCCTGTCATCAGGAAAAGATACCAGGAGTAGTGGTTTCATTAGACAC
>NW_025129068.1:0-1121 GCF_004010195.1 Chiloscyllium plagiosum | reverse complement strand
CAGGGATTGAATCTCAGTCCATGACAGGGATTGCCAATCAGTCAGTGTCAGAGATTGAACCTCAGTCAGTGACAGGGATTGAACCTCAGTCAGTGACAGGAATTGAATCTCAGTCAGTGATCGGGATTGAATCTCTGTCAGTGTGAGGGATTGAATCTCAGTCCATGACAGGGATTGACAATCAGTCAGTGACAGAGATTGAATCTCATTAGTGTTAGGGATTGAATCTCAGTCAGTGACAGGGATTGAATCTCATTCAGTGACAGGGATTGAATCTTAGTCAGTGACGGGGATTGAACCTCAATCAGTGACAGGAATTGAATCTCAGTCAGTGACAGGGATTGAACCTCAGTCAGAGACAGGAATTGAATCTCAGTCAGTGATAGGGATTGAATCTCAGTCAGTGTCAGGGATTGTATCTCAGTCCATGACAGGGATTGACAATCAGTCAGTGACAGAGATTGAATCTCATTAGTGTTAGGGATTGAATCTCAGTCAGTGACAGGGATTGAATCTCATTCAGTGACAGGGATTGAATCTTAGTTAGTGACGGGGATTGAATCTCAATCAGTGACAGGAATTGAATCTCAGTCAGTGACAGGGATTGAACCTCAGACAGTGACAGGGATTGACAATCAGTCAGTGACAGGGATTGAATCTCAGTCAGGGACAGGGATTGAATCTCTATCAGTGACATGAATTGAATCTCAGTCAGTGACAGGGATTGAATCTTAGTCAGTGACAGGGCTTGAATATCAGTCAGTGACAGGAATTGAATCTCAGTCAGTGACAGGGATTGAATTTCAGTCAGTGACAGGAATTGAATCACAGTCAGTTACAGGGATTGACCCTGAGACAGTGACAGGGATTGACAATCAGTCAATGACAGGGATTGAATCTCAGTGAGGGACAGGGATTGAAACTCAGTCATTAACAGGGATTGAATCTCATTCAGTGACAGGGATTGAATCTCAGTCAGTGACAGGAATTGAATCTCAGTCAGTGACAGGAATTAAATATCATTCAGTGATAGGGATTGAAAATCAGTCAGTGACAGAGATTGAACCTCAGTGAGTGTCAGGGATTAAACCTCAGTCAGTGACAGGAATTGAATCTCAGTC
>NW_025129067.1:0-1121 GCF_004010195.1 Chiloscyllium plagiosum | reverse complement strand
TCTGTAATTGCTTGGCCTATCCCTGCTGCCCTTTTTGAATAAAGGAACCACATTAGTGATCCTCCAGTCATTCAGCACTTCACCTGTGGCCAGCAAAGTATTAAACAAAGTATTAAACACTAGCAATCTCCTCCCTTACCTCCCATAGCAGCCTGTGATACATTTCAGTGGGTACTGGGGATTTCTCCACCTTTATGCCTGTGAAAATATTTAACACCTCCTCTTTATTGATCTTAACATATTCTGGAACCTCACCATCCTGACTGAAATCCCTGCCTGCAATGTCTTTGTCCTGTGTGAATACAGATGGGAAGTATTCATTGAAGACCTCGCCTACTTCCTCTGGCTCCATGCACAGATTATCCCTTTGGTTTCTCACAGGCCTCCCTCTTTCACTGGGAATCCTCTTACTCTCACGATGTTGATAAAATACCTGTGGCTTTTCCGCAATCGTATCTGCCAAATATATTTCATGATTATTGTTTGTCCCTCATTTTCCACAATCCTCTTGCACTCTCTACACTTGTGAAGGGTGTCACCTGATTTTATTGCACTGTATTTTCTTTATCAAACTCACGTTATCACTTGATCAGTATTCCCTGGACTTGCTGCCTTTACTATTCACTCTTCAAGGGGCACACTGGCCCTGCGTTCTCACTGCATCACTTTAAAATACTCCACTTTCCTAACATGGACCCAACTGCAGGGAGTTCCTCCCTGTCTCTGTTTGCCAGATCCTCTGTAATGATCGTGATACTGATGGGAGACTCAGTTGTGAGGGGGACAGACAGGAGACTGTGTGGCTGCACAAGAGACCCCAGGGTGGTGTGCTGCCTCCCAGGCACCAGGGTCAGTGATGTCGCTGAGCGGTTACTGAACATTCTGAAGGGGAGGGTGAACAGCCAGAGGTCATTGTGCACATCGGCCCATATGACAGAGGTAGACAAAGGGATGAGTACAGGGTGTTAGTTGAGAAGTTAAAAAAGGAGGCTATTGATATTACTGATCTCCAGATTACTCCCAGTGCCACGTGCCAGTGAGGATAGAAATAGAAAGGTAGGCCGGATATATGTGTGCCTGAGGAGCTAGTGTAGCGGGCAGGGTTTTCAGTTCTTGGGCCA
>NW_025129066.1:0-1121 GCF_004010195.1 Chiloscyllium plagiosum | reverse complement strand
AGGCTCACTGGTCTGTAGTTACCTGGAATATCCTTACTACCTTCTTGTACAGGGGGACAACATGAGCAACCCTCCAGTCCTCTGGCACCTCACCTGTATTTAAGGATTCCACAAAGATATACGTCAGGGCCCCAGCTATTTCCTCTCTCACCTCCCTCAGCAACCTGGGATAGATCCCAACTGGTCCTGGGGCTTTGTCCACCTTAATAACCTCTAGCCTACCCAACACACCTTCCCTACTTATGCCAACGTGATCCAGACTAATCAAACTTCTATCTCTAATCTCAACATTCATCATGTTCCTCTCCTCAGTGAACACTGATGCAAAGTAATCATTCAGAATCTCACCCATTCTCTTAGGTTCGGCACACAGCCTTCCTTCATTATCATTTAGTGGACCAATCCTTTCTCTAGTTACCCACTTACTTCTTATATAAGAATAAAAGGCTTTGGGATTCTCCTTAATTCTGTTTGCTGAAGCTATTTCCTGACCCCTTTTAGCCTGCTTGATTCCTCATTTAAGTCTGGTCCTACTCTCCTGATATTCCTCCAGGGCCTGTTCTGTTCTTAGCTGCCTGGACCTTATGTATACTTCCCTTTTCCTCTTGGCTAGTTGTACAATTTCTCCTGTCATCCACAGTTCACAAATCTTGCCCTTTCCTATCCTTTGCTTTCAACAGGACATGCCGATCCTGCACTATCTTTAACCGATCTTTGAAAGCCTCCCACATTTCAAATGTGGACTTCCCTTCAAATAGCTGTGTCCAATCCACATTTCCCAGCTCCTGCCTAATTCTTATATAATTGGCCTTGGCCCAGTTTAGTACTCTTCCCTTAGGAGCAGGGTCTGGATTAGAGTGGTGCTGGAAAAGCACAGCAGGTCAGGCAGCATCGAGGAGTAGGAAAATCAACGTTTCGAGAAAAAGCCCCAGCTCTATTCCTGATGAAGAGCTTTTGCCGGAAACGTCAATTTTCCTATTCTTGGATGCTGCCTGACCTGCTGAGCTTTTCCAGCACCACTCTGATCCAGACTCAGGTTTCCAGCATCTGCACTCCTTGTTTTTACCTTTTCCCTTAGGGCCACTTCCTTCTTTATCTCCGAGTATTCTAAAACTTACAGA
>NW_025129065.1:0-1121 GCF_004010195.1 Chiloscyllium plagiosum | reverse complement strand
AACAACTCCGTAACGTGTGCTGCAATTTCACTGCGTTGGCCTCTCATTTGTAAATGTGCCTAATGTTATTCCCGGCCTGCTCTCCCTGCTACAATTATAATTTAAATGGACTATCAATATTAAACTTTATATTGTGACTTGATTGGACTAAAATTGGTTTTAAAATGGACTCTTCTGACCTAAAATGGCTGCATTGAGGACCTGACAAACGCAGACCAATCTCTACAATCTGCTGGTTAGGAATTATCATTTTAATCAAGAAGCATTGAAACTCAGTGAGATGTCAAGAAATTTGCAACTCTTGTTTCACTCACACTTGCATGACAAATGTAAATAATTTACAACTCCCCATATGGCAAACATTCCTTTGAAAACACCTTCCAAACCGCACAGGCTCTACCATTGAGTAAGACAAAGGGAGCTAATGGATGGACCCAGAGCGTAGAGACTGTGTGATTTGAGAAGGCAACTTACCCTCACATTCCCAAGGGCAATCTGGGATAGGCAATAATGTTCATATCTCTTGAATGAATTTTTAAAAATCTCAAATCTAATTCCAATCACCCATCAAATTGATGACCAACATGTGTTCCTGGTCAGTATTAAAATTCTCATAATTGTTTTCAAAACCCCCCCACAACCCCACTCTCTTTACCTCCCATCGCCCACATCCACTGAATTATCCTCCACTTCTGGCCTTTTGCAAATTCCCCTTGCCTCAGCTAGCTCCAGCTGCCTTGGGGATGTTGTCCCTCATTCTCTCCATCTCTTTATCATTCTCTTCCCTTCTCGTGTTTTTTCTCCTTTAAGAAACCTCTTACAACCAGCCTCTTTGATCCTAATTTTACCCAATGTGAAGAAAGTGTAAGGTGTGTAAGGCTTTATTGGTAGAGGGATTTTGTTTCAGAGCCATGAGGTCATGCTGCAGCTGTACAAGGCTCTGGTGCAGCCACACTTGGAGTATTGTGTACAGTTCTGGTCGCTGAAATGCAGGAAGGATGTGGAAGCATTGGAAAGGGTGCAGAGGAGATTTACCAGGATAATGCCTGGTATGGAGGGAAGGTCTTGTGAGGAAAGGCTGAGGGACTTGAGGCTGTTTTCACTAGAGAGAAGAAGGCTGA
>NW_025129064.1:0-1121 GCF_004010195.1 Chiloscyllium plagiosum | reverse complement strand
ACAATGTGATATTCTATTGTGATCTTCGACAGTATGATATTCCGACGTGATCTTCGACAGTGTGATATTCTGTAGTGAAGTTTGACAGCGTGATATTGTATTCTGAAGTTCGACAGTGTGATATTGTATAGTGAAGTTCGACAGTGTGATATTCTATAGTGAAGTTCAATAGTGCGATATTCTATAGTGATCTTTGACAATGTGATATTCTATAGTGAGGTTTGACAGTGTGATGTTGTATAGTGAAGTTCGACAGTGTGATATTCCTTGTGTTCTTCGACAGCGTGATATTCTATAGTGAGGTTCGACAGTGTTATAATGTATAGTGAAGTTCGACATTATGGTATTCTATAGTGATCTTCGACAGTGTGATATTCTATAGTGATCTTCGACATTGTGATAGTCTATAGACAAGTTCGACAGTGTGATATTGTATAGTGAAGTTCGACAGTATGATATTCTATAGTGAAGTTCGACAGTGTGATATTCTATAGTGAAGTTCGACAGTGTGATATTCTATAGTGAAGTTCGACAGTGTGATATTCTATAGTGAAGTTCGACAGTGTGATATTCTATAGTGAAGTTCGACAGTGTGATATTCCATAGTGAAGTTCGACAGTGTGATATTGTATAGTGAAGTTCGACAGTGTGATATTCTATTGTGTTCTCCAACAGTGCAATATTGTATAGTGATCTTCGACAGTGTGATATTCTATCCTGATCCTCGACAGTGTGATATTGTATGGTGAAGTTCGACAGTATGATATTCTATAGTGAAGTTCGACAGTGTGATATTTTGTTGTGAATTTCGACAGTGCGATATTGTATATTGAAGTTCGACAGTGTGATATTCTATAGTGAAGTTCGACAGTGTGATATTCTATAGTGAAGTTCGACAGTATGATATTGTATAGTGAAGTTCGACAGTGTAATATTTTGTTGTGAGGTTCGACAGTGTGATATTGTATAGTGAAGTTCGACAGTATGATATTCTATAGTGAAGTTCGACAGTGTGATATTGTACAGTGAAGTTCGACAGTATGATATTCTATAGTGAAGTTCAACAGTGTGATATTTTGTTGTGAAGTTCGACAGTGTGTTATTCTATAGTGAAGTTCGAC
>NW_025129063.1:0-1121 GCF_004010195.1 Chiloscyllium plagiosum | reverse complement strand
AAGTGGTGGCTCCAGTATGTTTGAAAGAGCAGTTTGGAATTGCCCTGTTGTTAGTTGTGAGAATACTTTATGGCCATGCCCCCGGACTGTATCACATTTAGCATTCATGCTCGATGTGTCTGAAAATGCATTTGGTTTGCCAGTTTTGTTTGTGTTCCGTGTTAAATGCTTTCTGTTTTGCGATTCTCTCAATACATTACGAATTAACAGGGTTTCTGAGGTAACTTCCAGCTGCAAAAGTCCTCAACTGAGCATCTGGGAAAATTTCCCTGAGTATGGTCAGTCGGAGCAAAAGTAAGGAAGCCGTTCGTTTCTGCAGTGTTTCACAATACTACCTTTCCCGTGAGCAGTCGAACAGACAAAATGATTGTGCCACGGACTGCGACGGCAAACTCCGCTAAAAAGTAATCCTTTAAAGCCGGTGTAAGCAACACAATGTTTTTGGCGCACACCGCGTGGAAACAGATACTCGTCCATGCTCACCACATAATTCATCAAAATCCCATTTCCAACATTTTGCCCCTATTCCTCTAAACCCTTCGTATCTAGACACTCATCCGGTTACCTTTGCAATTTTCTGAGTCTACTCGCCTACTCCACTCCCTCTGGTAGCTCATTCCATACACGCACAACCTTCTGTGTGGGAAATGTTCCTCAGGTCCTTTGTCAATTTCCGCCCACTCACCTTACACCTATGCCCTCGAGTTTTCAACTCGCCCCAACTTGAGTAAAACATGTAAATACTCAGTTTTAACCCTTCCATAAGATCATGTCGCAGCCGTTGAGCTGAAGGGAAAGTTGCCCCAGCCTATTCCACCTCACCCTTTGGCCCAAACATCCTTGTCTGTATTTTGTCATCAATTTCACGTTGTTTTTTACTTTTTCGAGATATCAATTACGGTGGACCACAACGAGCTATTGGAAGCAGAAAGGTGAAGTGCAGAATGGCTGCAAATTTCAGTGCTGGACGCCACTCAGCTGCAGCAGCACTGCTCCGGGTTTGTTTCTGAAGTGTAGTGACGATCGCGCTGGCCTTATATATGAACAGTCGCCACTTTGAATCTTGGCCAAAACTACCTTGTTCTCCAAGTGCAGCCTTTTCCATGGACGAGAACAGAAAT
>NW_025129062.1:0-1121 GCF_004010195.1 Chiloscyllium plagiosum | reverse complement strand
CGTCTATCTCATGCTGGGTGTTGGGAGACCTGTGGTACAGCCCCAGCATTGTTAACACACCCTTTCTATTTCTGAGTTCTGCCCATTATTGCCTCAGTGCTCGAATCATCCATCGTGCCCTCCTTCAGCAGAACTCTGATATCTTCTTTGACCAGTAACTCTTCCTTCCACCCCATTTACCTTCCTCCCTAGCCGCCTGAAGCATTAATATCCTGCGATATTTAGATGCCAATCACGCCATTCCCTCAATCAAGTCTCAGTAATCGCAATAACATTTTATTCCCAGGTACTATTCCAAGCCCTAAGTTCATCTGCCTTACCTACTATACTTCTTTATTAAAACTAACAGCCCCTCTGTGTTCATCCTCTGCATCCTGCCTATTCTTCCCCTTAATCATGCTGATTTCATTATCTAGTTCCTTCGGTTTTAGATATTACCTCCTTCCTGGCCACCAGCCTCCTCATTTGGTTCCTAATCCCTTGCCATATTAGTTTTAACAGCCCCACCCCCCCCAACAGTGTTAGCAAAAGCAACCCTTAGGACATTGGCTCCAGTCCCATCCAGATGTAGACCGTCGAATTTGTAATAGTCCCACCTCCCCCAGAACCGGTCCCAATGTCCCAAAAATCAAAAACCCTCCCTCCTACACCATCTCTCAAGGCACACGTTCTTCTTGATCATTCTATGTTTCCTCCTCTGACTAGCACGTGACACTGGTAGAAATCCTGAAATGACTACCTCTAAGGTACTACTGTTTAACTTGGTTCCTAACTCTCTAAACATTTCCTTTGGGACCTCATCCAGACGGCACATTAATGTGGAGAGAGTTCATTGAGGCATATAAAGTATTAGGAATATTATGTTAGACTGATAAATGGGCTATCTAATTCCAAATCATGCTGATCTTGTGTTTTTGAACGTCCTGCGCATTGTAACATATACGCCTTACTCTGCCCAAGTTTATTTTTAAACCTATGATCTGTGTGATCTTGCTTACTACCATCTGCATGTACTGCTCGCAAATAAAACTTTTCACTGGACTGAGGTACATGTGACAATAAATCTAATAAATTAATTATTCCTCGCTCTAGCAATGTCTCTTTTAGAAATATATGATCGT
>NW_025129061.1:0-1121 GCF_004010195.1 Chiloscyllium plagiosum | reverse complement strand
CTATCTCTCACACACACTCAGGGACACTCTGGGGTTCAATCACACACACTCTGTGACACTCGGGGATTCCCTATCTCGCACACACACTCGGGAACTTTCTGGGATTCCCTATCTCTCACAAACACTCGGGGACTCTATGGGATTCCCCCTCTCTCACATATACTCGGGGCCTCTCTGGGATTCCCTATCTCTCACACACACTCGGGGCCAATCTGGGATTCTCTCTCACACACTCGGGGAATCTCTGGGGTCCCTATCTCTCAGACATAATCGGGCACTCTCTGGCATTCCCTATCTCTCACACACACCCGGGGACTATCTAGGATTCTATCACACACACGCGGGGACACTCTGGGATTCCCTACCTCTCACACACACTCGGGGACACTCTGGGATTCTATCACACACTCCGGGACTCCCTGGGATACCCTATCAATCTCACACACTGTCGTGGATTCCCTGTCGCTCACACACTGTCGGGGATTCCCTGTCGCTCACACACTGTCGGGGATTCCCTGTCTCTCACACACGGTCGGGGATTCCCTGTCTCTCACACACGGTCGGGGATTCCCTGTCTCTCACACACACTCGGGGATTCCCTGTCTCTCACACACACTCGGGAACTCTATGGGATTCCCCCTCTCTCACATATACTCGGGGCCTCTCTGGAATTCCCTATCTCTCCCACACTCTCGGGGACACTCTGGGATTCCCTATCTCTCACACACACGCGGGGACAATCTGGGATTCCCTACCTCTCACGCACACTCGGGGACATTCTGGGATTCTATCACACACTCCGGGACTCCCTGGGATACCCTATCAATCTCACATACTCTGGGATTCCCTGTCGCTCACACACTGTCGGGGATTCCCTGTCGCTCACACACTCTCGGGGATTCCCTGTCGCTCACACACTCTCGGGGATTCCCTGTCGCTCACACACACTCGGGGATTCCCTGTCTCTCACACACACTGTCGGGGATTCCCTGTCTCTCACACACACTCGGGAACTTTCTGGGATTCCCTATCTCTCACAAACACTCGGGGACTCTATGGGATTCCCCCTCTCTCACATATACTCGGGTCCTCTCTGGAATTCCCTATCTCTCACACACTCT
>NW_025129060.1:0-1121 GCF_004010195.1 Chiloscyllium plagiosum | reverse complement strand
CAGAATTCCCAATTCCTGTTTCGTTCATCACCATATTGAAAACAGTTGGTCAGCCAGAGGGATGGTGAGAGAGAGATCTGGAGCCTTCAGTAAATCCTGCAGATCAGTAAGATCACTCACAGTGAACAGAGCAGAGTGTATTTAATACATCGAACTTTGGTCCAGAAGACATGACATAGATACAGTGTTGAACGAAAACAGAGCATGATGGTCCCAGGCTGAAACCCCACCTCTTGTTAATCTTCATCTCTGCTATACTGAGCCTTACTATGTCAATACAGTAAGTTGACAATTATCAATCCAGGCCTGTTCTGTCTTATTAAGGATCAGTACAACAGAGGGGAAAGCAGGCCTACCTCAAGGAGATGGTATTGAAACCTGGGATCTTTCTGTTCTATATTCCCTCCTCGCGCTGTCTCTTGTCGTGTGATAGAGTCATACAGCAAGGAGACATACCTTTTGGTCCAACCTGTTTGTGCCAATGTCTTGAATGCTTGTAATTCCCAGAAACGTTCCTGTTTCTATAACCTCCATCCCTCCCATATTCCCGCTGTATATTTGAAACCTACTCCAATGCTGATAACTCTCCCTATGTGTAAATTGCTCCAGTTTCGATAACATGCCCAGTCTCAATAATCTCATCCTGCACTCAGTACAATAATTCCTATTTCTGTAGTTTTGCACAATACTTACAGTGCCCCCATCTCTGTAAAATCCTCTGGCCTGGACCAAAGTACCCACCTGTGTACCTTCCTCAAGCCCCAGGAAAACAAGAAAACACTGGAACCTTCTGCGGATCGATCACACTTCTGCCTCCGGCCTATAGCACCACATGACCACAGTAACCTTCTCCTCTCATTACCGAGCTCCTTATCTGTCTAACCACCTCCAGACACTTTTCAAACCACAACAGCACTCCACATCTGTGTTTGCTCGTCCACATCTCTGTTTGCTCGTCCACTCCCTCCCAGCACCTCAAAAACTCTCTCTTTGCGTAATTCTGCAATTTGGGGCAGCACGGTGGCTCAGTGGTGAGCAATGGTGCCTCACAGCGCCAGGGACCAAGGTTCGATTCCAGCGTTGGGTGACTGCCTGTGTGGAGTTTGCACATTCTCCCCGTG
>NW_025129059.1:0-1121 GCF_004010195.1 Chiloscyllium plagiosum | reverse complement strand
TCACTGACTGAGGGTCAATCCCTATCAATGACTGAGGATCAATCCCTGTCATTGACTGAGATTCATTCCCTGTCACTGACTGAGAGTCAATCCCTGTCACTGACTGAGATTCAGCTCCTGTCACTGACTGAGATTCAATCCCTGTCACTGACTGAGATTCAATCCCTGTCATGACTGAGGTTCAATCCCTGTCACTGACTGAGATTCAATCCCTGTCACTAACTAAGTTTAAATCCCTGTCACTGACTGAGATTCAATCCCTGTCACTGACTGAGATTCAATCCCTGTCACTGACTGAGGTTCAACCCCTGTCACTGACTGAGGTTCAGTCCCTGTCATTGACTGAGATTCATTCCTGTCACAGACTGAGGGTCAATCCGTGTCACGGACTGAGGATCAATCCCTGTCACTGACTAAGGCTCAACACCTGTCACTGACTGAGATTCAATCCCAATCACTGACTGAGGTTCAACCCCTGTCACTGACTGAGGTTCAGTCCCTGTCATTGACTGAGATTCAATCCCTGTCACTGACTGAGGCTCAATCCCTGTCACTGACTGAATTTCAATCCCTGTCACTGACTGAGATTCAATCCCTGTCATTAACTGAGGTTGAAACCCTGTCACTGACTGAGATTCAATCCCTGTCACTTACTGAGGATCAAACCCTGTCACTGACTGAGGGTCAATCCCTGTCACAGACTGAGGATCATTCCCTGTCACTGACTGAGGGTCAATCCCTGTCACTGACTGAGGATCAATCCCTGTCACTGACGAGGGTCAATCCCTATCACTGACTAAGGACTAATCCCTGTCACTCACTGAGATTCAAACCCTGTCACTGACGGAGATTCAATCCTTGTCACTAACTGAGTTTGAAACCCTGTCATTGACTGAGATTCAATCCCTGTCACTGACTGAGGCTCAATCCCTGTCACTGACTGAGATTCAATCCCTGTCACTGACTGAGATTCAATCCATGTCACTGTCAGAGATTCAATCCCTGTCACTGACTGAAGCTCAATCCCTGTCACTGACTGAGCGTCAATCCCTGTCAGTGACTGAGATTCAAACCCTGTGACTGACAGGGATTCAATCCCTGTCACTGACTGAGGTTCAATC
>NW_025129058.1:0-1121 GCF_004010195.1 Chiloscyllium plagiosum | reverse complement strand
ACCCCAACATACGAACAAACACAATACATAAAAGAGGATAGGCAGATACACACACGTAGAAACACACACAGACATATAGAGTCACACACAAATAGACACAAACACAGATGCAACACACAGGCTGATACACAGAAAGACAGGCGTAGACGCAAAAATAGACAGATGACAAGCAGATGGACATACACACAAATTTACACACGCACATGTGCACGCACACACACACAAAAACACGAGTGTCATTAAGACACAAATAGATAAGTTTTTGATTTATAAGGCGATCAAGCATTATCGGGGGAAGGCAGGAGAATGACATTGAGGAACATATAAGAAATGATTGAACGGCATATCCGGCTCGATGTGCCGAATGGCCTCATTCTGCTACGATTTTCATGCTCATGTGGTGTATTCTCTTCCTGAGACAGCAGCAGAGGCTGGGTTTGATATATATTCGATTGGAAAGGGTCAGAGGCAATGTGGGACAGGTTTATATAGCTATGGAGAAGGACAGGATTAGGCAAAACGGGAGGATATTTAATTGGGGAAGAGGAAACTATGATGCGATTAGACATGAATTAGGAAGGATGGATTGGTAGCAATTGTTCCATGGTAAAGACACTATAGACATGTGGAGACTGTTTAAGGAACAGTTGTTGCAAGTCCCTCTGAGACAGGCAAGAAGGAGTAAGATAAAGCAACCTTGGATGACGAGGGCGATGGAGCTTCTCATCAAAAGGAAGAAGGTAGCTTACATAAGGTGGAGGAAGCTAGGGTCAAGCTCAGCTCTAAAAGATTACAGGCAGGCGACGGAGAAGCTCAAAAATGGTCTGAGGAGAGCCAGGAGGGTGGCACGAGAAAGGCTTGGCAGAACGGATTAGGGAGAACACAAAGGCATTATACACATACGTGAGGAATAAGACAATGGTCAAAGAAAGAGTAGGGCCAATCAGGGATAGCATAGGGAATTTGTGTGTGGAGTCTGAGGAGGTAGGGAAAGCCCTAAATGAGTTTTTTGCTTCTGTCTTTACAAAAGAAACGAACTTTGCAGAGAATGAAACATTTGAAGAGCGGGCGTGCATGCTGGAATGGGCAGAGATGGAGGAAGCTGATGTGCTGAAAATTTT
>NW_025129057.1:0-1121 GCF_004010195.1 Chiloscyllium plagiosum | reverse complement strand
TCCTCCACTTCCTCTGGTAGCTCATTCCAAACAGGCACAACCTTCTGTGTGGGAAATGTGCCTCAGGTCCTTTGTCAATTTCAGCCCACTCACCTTAAACCTCTGCTCTCGAGTTTTCAACTCACACCAACTTGGGTAAAACACATAAATACTCAGTGTACAACACTTCCATAAGATCATGTCGCAGCCGTTATGCTGCAGGGAAAGTCGTCCCAGCCTATTCCACCTCGCCCTCCGTTCCAAACATTGACGACATCCTTGTCTATATTTTGTCATCAATTTCACGTGTCTTTTTTTTTACCTTTTCAAGATGTCAGTTACGCTGGACAACAACGAGCTATTGCAAACAGAAAGGTGAAACGAGGAATGGCTTCAACTTTCAGTGCTGGATGCTACTGACCCGCAGGACGGGCGGCTGAGGCTTGTTTCTGTATTGTTGTGGTCATCACGTTCGCCTAACACACGAAAGGTCCCCAGTTCGAAACGGGGCAGATGCTGTTTTGTTCTTCAACTGCAGCCTTTTCCATGGACAAGAGCTGAGCTTTCTTGCTTGCTTTCCCACCTGCAAACCTGCCTTCGAATTTGCCGGAACAAATCTGCTCTCGTAGTGAAATCTAATGCAATTCCATTTAATTACTGTGCAAAGCATTGTAAAGTTTTTCTCCAACCTGGTTCTGATCATATGCCATTCTGTTTGAGAGTGTAGTTACCACGTTCTGATCCTTCCACGAAAAGCAGTACCGCATTTGCATTTCTTGCGCAGGCGGTTCGGTTCAAAGACAGGGAAGAAGCTGATGCGCTGGTGTCACAGAACACCACGAATTCCTGAACTAGTCTGTCTGTCAAATGTACCCCAAAGTCGTCTCAGAAAGACCTCATTTGGAAGCTGTCTGTCGTTATGCAACGTGCGAGAATTGGCACCAGAGATCCTGAATCATGTTTTGGGGCAGTTCGCACGTTAGTGGCTCATTCACTCAGCAACAGCAATGAAAGAAATTACACTCTCAGAGGAACCTCCGGACCTGTGCTTTCATAGCGTCGCTAGTATTAAGGTCCGCCCCGAGATCTAAGTCATGTTGGAACTGAACCAGAGGAATCGACAGAGAGGCTACAGAATGATA
>NW_025129056.1:0-1121 GCF_004010195.1 Chiloscyllium plagiosum | reverse complement strand
ACCCCCTGATTATCTTGTATGTCTCAATGAAGTTGCCTCTCAGCCTTCTCTCAAGGATTGTGACAGAGGGATACCGAAGGAATTGCACAATTCAAAAGGCTGTTCTGTCTTGGAGAGAGAGAGAGAGACAACTGATGGTGAGTTTAACCAAAGTACCACCTCACCTCTCTATATCTCACACCAGCCATCCAGCCAACTGTGCTAACTGAGCCCCTGCAGCAGTGAGGGCTGGACGGCTGGTTTATGATTTGGAGTGACACCAACATCCAATATTGGATTTGGTGCTTGGCAACAAACCTGGCCAGGTGTCAGATCTCTCAGTAGGAAAGCATTTTGGTGATAATGATCATAACTCCATGACCTTCACTGGACTCATGGAGAGGGATAGGAGCAGATGGTCTGGGAAAGTATTTAATTGGGGGAGGGGGAATTACAATGCTATCAGGCAGGAACTGGGGCATCTAAATTGGGAACAGATGTTCTCAGGGAAATGCTGAAAAGAAATGTGGAGATTGTTTAGGAAGCACTTGCTGATAGTCCTGGACAGGTTTGTCCCACTGAGGTAAGGAAGGGATGGGAGGTTGAAAGAACCTTGGGTGACAAGGGATGTGGAACATCTAGTCAAGAGGAAGAAGGAAGCTTACTTAAGGTTGAGGAGGCAAGCATCAGACAGGGCTCTAGAGGGTTACAAGGTAGCCAGGAAGGAACTGAAGAATAGACTTAGGAGATCTAGGAGGGTGCATGTAAAGGCTTTAGGAGGCAGGATGAAGGAAAACCATAAGGCGTTCTACACTGATGTGAGAAACAAGAGGATGGTCAGAGTGAGGGTCGGGCCAATCAGGACAGTGGAGGGAACTTGTGCCTGGAGTCGGAGGAGGAGGTAGTGTTGGTCCTCAATGAATACTTTGCTTCATTATTCACTACTGAGAGGGAACTTGATGTTTATGAAGACAGAATGAAACAGGCTGACATGCTCAAACAGGTTGGTGTTAAAATGGAGGGTGCGCTGAAAGTTTTAAGGATAGCTAACTCCCCCCGGCAGGAAGGAATATACGCAAGGTTACTACAGGAAGTGAGGGAAGAGATTGCTGTGCCTTTGATAATGATCTTTGTGTCCTCAT
>NW_025129055.1:0-1121 GCF_004010195.1 Chiloscyllium plagiosum | reverse complement strand
TATGATAGTGGGAGTGCGTGCAGGGGGGTGAGTGTGACAAGCGGGAGTGTGTGAGTGTCTAAATGTGACAGTGGGAGAGTGTGTGAGGGAGTGAACGTGATGGTGAAGGAGTGTGTGGACGTGTGAGCGTGACAGTGGGAGAGTGTGTGGTGTGAGCATGATAGTGAGTTTGTTGTGGGAAAGTGAGTGTGGTGGTGGGGAGAGTGCGGCCAGTGAGCATGTCGGTTCAATAGTGTGAAGCAGACGTGAGCAGGAGTCTGGAGGAGTGTGCAGGAGAATGAGTGTGACAGTGGGGTGGAGAGCAGGAGAGTGAACCGGATGTTGGTTGGTGTGCGAGAGAGTACTGGTGCGAATTCGGGAGTGTGCAGGAGATGTGTATGACGGTGGAGGAGTGTGCAGGAGATGTGTGTGACGGTGGGGGTGAGTGCAGTGGAGTGAGTGTGACGGTGGGTTCGTGTGTCGGGGAGTGAGTGTTTTCGTGCCCGAGTTTGTGAGCAGGTGAGATTTACCGTGGGTATTTGTGGATGCAAGTGAGTGCAATATTGAGCGAGTGGGTGAGACAGTGAGCGTGCCCGTGGGGAAATGTGCATGGGAGTAAGTATTACATTCCGGGAGTGCCTAGGAGAGTGGGCGTGATGGTGGGCTTCTGTGTGTGGGAGACATTGTGACAGTGAGTTGATGTGCGGGCAGTGAGCATGATGATGGGGAGGGTGGGGATTTAATGTGACAGTCTGGTCGTGCGCAGCGGAGTGAGTTCAGTGGTGTGTGTGACACTGAGGGACTGAGCAGCGAGTGAGATTGACGGTGGGGACGTGTGAGGGGAGTACATTTGTCAGTGTGGAGCGTTCAGGGGTGGGGGCATTACGGTGGGGGCTTGTGCCAGGTACTGATCATGATGGTGTGAGAGCGTTCGATGAGGTGTGTGTGACAGTGGGAGAGTGTGCAGGGTAGTGAGTCCGACATTGGGGGAGTGTGCGGCGGAAAGAGAGTAACGGTGGGTATGTATATGATGGTGGGGAAGAGTGCAGAGTGTGAGAGTGACACTGGTGGAGTGTGAAGGTGAGTGAGCATGAGTTTGAGGAAGTGACTGGTGGTATGAGATTGTCTGTGGTGAAGTGTGT
>NW_025129054.1:0-1121 GCF_004010195.1 Chiloscyllium plagiosum | reverse complement strand
ATTTTACATTGGTCTGGACTACACAAGGATGTAGTTGCATTTTGGCAGACATGTCACACATGTCAGCTAATTCGAAAACCTCAGGCATTAATAAAACCTGCACCTTTAATATCTATTCCAGCATTTGAGAAACCTTTCACATGAGTCTTGATTGTTTGTGTCATTCGCCTAACTCAAACAAAAAGTGGGAATAAATAATTATGAACAATAATGGATGTGTCGACTGGATTTCCAGAGGCAATCCCATTACACAATATCACAGCAAAAAGGGTTGTAGACGAAGTGAAGTTTTTTTATGGATACGGACTACCAATAGTTATCCAGTAAGATCAAGGATCAAACTTCACATCCAAAGTATTCACAAGGTTATGGATAACTTGGAAGTAAACCAATTCAACCTACTACATATCATCTGGAATTTCAGGGAGCCTGAGAGAGATGGCATCAATCACTAAAGACCATGTTGAGGACTTGTGGTCAGGATTATCTAGATGACTAGGATAAGGGAGCTCAGTGTGTACTTTTTGTGATCGGAGTTGCACCAAATGAATTGACCAAATTCTATTCGAATTAACTATGGCGCATGAAGTAAGAGGACCATTAAAATTGATTAAGAAGTAATTAATATGTCAGAATTCAGAGACCATCCATTTGGACTAAGTTCAACATTTTAGAGAACAATTAAATATAGCTGGAGAGTTTGTTAGACTGCATGCAGTGAAACAGGAATTGGATAAGAAATCACAAATTCGCCATTTTGCAATTAGGGATAAGGTATTGGTAACAGGTGAGCCTTTAAAAGCAATGTTTCATGGACTGTATCAAATTGAGAAGAAATGCAGTGAGGTGAACTACTTGGTAAGTACTCCAAACAGGAAGAAATCTCACAGAGTGTATCCTGTGAAAATGCTCACAAGGTATTTTGATAGGGAAGGAAAGCAAGAGGAGAAGACGATGTCGAAAAAGGAGATGCTGTTCGGATTAAGCAACATCCTAAAAGGGATAACACTCTCAAATTGGCACAGGTTTAGAAGGAGATAGAGCGCATGCTCCAAGAGGCCATAATCAAAATAAGTTAGTGACTGGACCTCATCTGTCTTCATGATGCCAAAGCCAGATGA
>NW_025129053.1:0-1121 GCF_004010195.1 Chiloscyllium plagiosum | reverse complement strand
ACTGCGTTAATGATAATTTACCAAAATTCACTGTACTGCGGGCACAACCTGTCATACTGGAAGACGGCGAATTTCACGCCAATGTCTATAAATATCGTGTAGGCGATAAAGAAGTAACTACAAGACAATTAGCTTAATATCTGTAGTCGGGAAAATGCTGGAGGAAATCATGAAAGAAGAAAGAGTGAGACATCGAGTGTAAAGGGTTCCATTCAGACAGACGCAGTATGCATTCAGGAAGAGAGTCTTGTGTTTGTTATATTTTCTGGAATTCATTGAGGATGAAGCAAGCACATGGATGGAGGGGAACAGGTGGATGATATATACTTGGATTCCCAGAAGACCGTCAATAATGTCGAGAGTGTGATGCTGCATGTCAGGCTACATCTGAGAAGTAGGACAGTCGACGTTTCGGTCATAAGCCTTTCATGATTTCAGATAAAAAATATGAAATACATCGATAACGTAGAGGAAGTCAAGTTATTTCCGTCGATGGATGAGACTCGGACTAAGGGACATGTCCTCAAGATCAGCAGGAGCAGTTTTAGGACAGAGATGAGGAGGAACCGCTTTCCTCAGAGAGCTGTGAACCTAAGGAATCGTCTGCTTCCATGAGGTGGCAGAGGAACTTTCACTAAAAATATTCATGGTTGGGCAATTATGGGTATGAGGAGCACACACGATGGATAAATCAGCCGTGATCTTGACGAATGGCGGAGCAGGCTTGACAGACTAATAGGCCCATTCGTTAACTATTACAATGAATCTGTGAAACTAATAAACTATGAATTAAACGAGAAGAGAGTCAGAGAACAAGAACGGAAGAGAACAACAACGTAATCGTATAAGAAAATGAGATCATAAAAACCGAAGAAAATAAGAGAATGGAAATGAATAGGAGATTGCGAACATAAGAAAATAAGAGCAGAAAAGAATGACCATTTAAGAGAATAAGAACATAAGATAACAACAGATTAGAATAAACGAATGAGTACGTCAAAGATAACCAACATCAGAGAATGTGAAGGGAAATTAGTCAAAGCATAAGAAAATAAAATTGTAAGAGTATAAGAAAATAATAAAATACAAACATTCGACACGAGAATAGGAGCATAACAAAA
>NW_025129052.1:0-1121 GCF_004010195.1 Chiloscyllium plagiosum | reverse complement strand
GTGTGTGTGTGAGTCTGTGTGCGTGTGGTTGGTCGGTGTCTGGGTGGGGGGGCAGAACATCAATTCAAATTACGCACACGAGTCCACTGAAATGTCCAGCAATGTAAATGATTAACGATTGAGTCAATATTCCTGTGGTGTCCTGTCTATAGAACTTTCCACAACACATTCAGGTTGCCATTTCGCGGAGCCTTCCCACAGACAGCGGCCCGTCCTTTCCAGCAATGGCATGGCAAGTCTTCCTCTTCTGGCTGTCTGTGCTGATATCTGTGGCTGAACAAACACCCTCGTAAGTGAATGCAAAGTCAATGCTCCAGAGCTATTCTGAGTGCGTGATGTTAAGAATGGTGAAACGTCGAACGTTCGCTCCCTGACAAGGCATTTTACAAGGAGCGAGGAGAGTTCAGCGGCATGGAGTCTCGAATCAATGGTCTCAGGGTTACAGAGCGAATCGGGGAAGTTCCACGCGATGCCCATTTTATTTCCTGTCAGTTGGGTTGTACATGGTTCCAAGGACATGGAGGGCACTCCATTCTCATCCTGCTCCCAAACGCACGAAACTTCTCTCACCTTTTTTTTCCGCCTGTGGGCTATTCTGTGAAAAGAGCCGACCGCGTTCCTTCCATTTCAACGGTGGCTATATAATTCGCAAGTGGCCAGGGCATCGGCTAGGATTTCTGTGGCTCTGGACCTTTGTGTTTAGTTGTTCCTTTTTTTTTCCCGTTCTGGTCTGCTTTGTTTCTGCTTGTAGGGAAATTTGAGGCGCCCAGCCAATCTGAAAGACACTTGACTGACGGTTAAGGAATTTGTCTCCCTCCGGTTGTAATGTTGGTTTACTTCTTGAGGTGTGGGTGTGGGTGGAATTTGGGGCTGTTGGCGGGAGGTTTACCAGATTGGTACCAGAAACGGACACGTTGGCACCCACACCGGGAGGTTGGATGGGCCTCAGGATTCACCCTGTTCGGAGATCTATTTTCCTTAGAGGTTTCTGAAACTTTGGGACATTCGGCCTCAGAAGGCTGTGAACGTGGGGACAGAGGCGGAGGGATTCTCGTTGGGCAGGGAATCAAAGGTTTATCTTGGGTTAAATGGGCAAGAGGAATTCCAAACACAACCGATCA
>NW_025129051.1:0-1121 GCF_004010195.1 Chiloscyllium plagiosum | reverse complement strand
CTGTTCTGTGCTATATTGTTCTATGTTCTATCTATGTTCATGTTTGACTTGAAAGGCATGCAGCAGATCTCATCCAATACGATTGTAGGATAATGTGGTGGTAATCACAAAGCAGTGATCCAGGGAATAGCCTTGGAAATGGACAGGAACCAGATCAGAAATTGGATAACCGTGGATCTAACTTTGGAAGCCAGATATCTTTTGGGTTTTCTTAGAGATTGGAAGGTTCACGTCAGATTTCACCGAGGGCATTGAGACCTCTGTGTTAATCAGAAAGGGATACCATCTGTTTTCAACTTTGAGTAAGACTGTAGATTCCTGCTTGTAAGACACAGATTTCAAATGAAAGTTACTCAACCATTGGGAAAAGCGATTATTTTCCAAAAAATTAGTGAGTCATCCTCTGCCTCTTGCTTGCATCAGGGGGTAATTATTATTTGGGAGATTCCTCCAGTTGTCTTAAGGGTCCTGAGGGCAACTTTCATATCCACCTCCTTGGCTCTCCCCCCCCCCCCCACCATTGTCCCTTTGGGACAATTAGAAGCCCAATGAAAAGGGTGGCCACAATTGAAGCAGCCTCAGATCAGGCAGTCATTCACCCAGTGGGATGGTTTGAAACAGCCCTGAGGGGGTTGTCTGGGAGGGTCCCTCCAACCATGTCCATGACTGCAGCCTCGAAAAGGTGAAGGGCTGAGACTGCAATGCATAGATAATTGTTGAAAAGTCTCTTCCTGGACGACAAATTCCGACTTCACGCAGGTCGGCACCTTCTCTTCGTCCTGATGTTTCCACAAAGCCTTAACGGAACGATGGAGTTGATTGGGATTAGCGTCGACACAGTCCAGGTTATTTGTCTTAACTGCTGTGACAACAGAAGGCGCAAACAGTTCAATAACATGGAGTTATATTTAGCATTGGCAACGTGGAAATTCAAACCCCGGTCCCCAAAACAGGACTCACAACATTCTTGGAAGTGTTCAAGAAAGTCCTTGGCAGATTCCTTAGTTTTAGGGCAACGTTCGAGGGTATGAGTAAGAACAATAGGTTTTGCCAGTATGGCAGATGCAGCAGCAAGGATGTCGTCTTGCCGCTGCTGATCCTGAACCATGGCATTGGCGAGG
>NW_025129050.1:0-1121 GCF_004010195.1 Chiloscyllium plagiosum | reverse complement strand
AGAGGAGTTGTACAGATGATTTGGAGCAGAGGGATTGTACAGATGATATGGAGCAGAGGGGTCGTACAGACGATTTGGAGCAAAGGGGTTGTACAGATGATTTGGAGCAGAGGGGTTGTACAGATGATTTGGAGCAGAGGGTTTGTACAGATGACATGGAGCGGAGGAGTTGTACAGATGATTTGGAGCAGAGGAGTTGTACAGATGATTTGGAGCAGAGGGGTTGTACGGATGATTTGGAGCAGAGGGATTGTACAGACGATTTGGAGCAGAGGGGTTGTTGAGATGATTTGGAGCGGAGGAGTTGTACAGATGATATGGAGCAGAGGGGTTGTACAGACGATTTGGAGCAGAGGGTTTGTACAGATGATTTGGAGCAGAGGGGTTGTACAGACGATTTGGAGCAGAGGGTTTGTACAGATGATTTGGAACAGAGGGGTTGTACAGACGATTTGGAGCAGAGTGGTTGTTGAGATGATTTGGAGCAGAGGGGTTGTCCAGATGATATGGAGCAGAGGAGTTGTACAGATGATTTGGAGCAGAGGGATTGCACAGATGGTTTTGAGCAGAGGGGATTTACAGATGATTTGGAGCAGAGTGGTTGTACAGATTATTTGGAGCGGAGGGGTTGTACAGATGATTTGGAGCAGAGGAGTTGTACCGATGATATGGGACAGTGGAGTTGTACAGATGATTCGGAGCAGAGGGGCTTTACAGATGAATTGGAGCAGAGGGGTTGCTCAGATGATTTGGAGCAGGGGAGTTGGACAGATGATATGGAGCAGTGGAGTTGTACAGATGATATGGAGCAGTGGAGTTGTACAGATGATTTGGAGCAGAGGAGTTGTACAGATGATTTGGATCAGAGGGGTCGTACAGACGATTTGGAGCAGAGGGGTTGTACAGATGATTTGGAGCGGAGGGGTTGTACGGATGATTTGGAGCAAAGGGGTTCTACAGATGACTTTCAGCAGAGGGGTTGTACAGACGATTTGGAGCAGAGGGGTTGTACAGATGATTTGGAGCAGAGGGGTTGTACAGATGATTTGGAGCAGAGGAGTTGTACAGATGATTTGGAGCAGAGGGGCTGTACAGATGATTTGGAGCAGAGGGATTGTACA
>NW_025129049.1:0-1121 GCF_004010195.1 Chiloscyllium plagiosum | reverse complement strand
CAATAAGTCCACACCGACCCTCCAAAGAGCAACACATCCAGACCCATTTCCCTACACCTAACACTATCGGCAATTTAGCATGGCCATTTCACCTAACCTGCCCATCTTTGGTCTGTTGGAAGAAAACGGAGGAAACCCACGCAGACACGGGGAGAATGTTCAAACTCCACATTGACAGTTGCCTGAGGCTGGAATTGAAGCCGCCTCTGGCGCTGTGTGGCAGCAGTGCTAACCACTGTTCCACCGTGCCGTCATAAATGGCACCTATAAATGATAGAATCAGGCTCGGGCATCAATAAATGGAAGAATTAGTACAAGGATATGAGTAAATGGGAGATTTGGTGGGAATCAATAAATGGGAGATTCGATGCACAGTGCCATTATATTGGAAAACTGGTGGGAGTGTCAATATATTTGAAAATTGGAGCAGGGCATGTCTAAATTGAGGAACAGGGGCCAGGGAATCAATAAATAGAAGAAATGTTGCCAGCATCGGTAAATTGGAGATTCAGTTCAGTGCATCACTAAATAAAACTATTCAGCAAAGCACCCATACGTGGAAGAAGTGTTTCAGGGGATAATGAAATGGAAGGAATTGATGCGAGGAAACAATAATTGGAGAATACATGCAGATGCCTTTAAATTGGGCAGGATAATACTCAACAGGAGAGTTGGTACAATTTCAGGATTTGTGCAGAATTGGTAAATGGGAGAAATGGTGCAGAGCAGCGGAGCCATAAATAGAGTCATACAATCATAGAGATGTACAACATGGAAACGGACACTTCAGTCCAACTTGTCTATGGGTCAATTTTAGAATTCTGGCAGTGCTCCAAGAAATTGGAGAATCATTCCAAGGAAATACTAAATGGAAGAATTGGACAAAGGCTTATTGAAATAAGAGAATTTGGAAAAGGGCATCGGATAATGGAAAATTGGTGCAGTTAGTACCAAATGGGAGAGTTTCACTTTAGCAGTAAATGGGAGAATTGGGACAGGACAATACTTGATGTGGGAATGAGGGCATCAGTCAGTATGAGGATTGGTGTAAGGCAAAACTGAATGGATAACTTGTTCAGGACGTCAGCAATTGGGGAAAAGGTGCTAAGCAACACTGAATT
>NW_025129048.1:0-1121 GCF_004010195.1 Chiloscyllium plagiosum | reverse complement strand
AGCACAATTTCTCTCATCCTCCCTTTAACTAAAGACTTCATTCCACTTGTCATTCCGATTACTTTAAGGTTATTTGCATTCTTCTGTTAAATAATAGTGTCTTTCTGTGTGTGTTTGAATGTGTGTGTGTGTCAATATGTGTGTGAGAGAGAGAGAGCGAGAGAGAGAAAGAAAAATCCTCTGTAATCTCTGAATTACTCCCCGTGCCATGTGGAAAAGAGGGAAGGATGAGGAAGACAGTAGAGCTTAACATGTTGTTAAAAATCTAGTTCAGGGTTGAGAGTTCCAGATTGTTGTATCATTGGGATCTCTTCCAGGAGAGGTGGGGACCTGTACAAAAAAGACAGGTTGTATCTTAACTGTACAAGCACCAGCATCCTTGTGGGGAGGTTTTCTAGTGCATGTCAGATGGATTTGAATAAACCAGGAGAGTGAGAACCAAAGCAGAAGATCAGGAACTGAGCAGAAGGTTGAGGTAAATAGGAGATCAGGCACGGCTAGTCTAATGACCATGCTGAGAGAAGGAATCAAAACAGTGAGTTGGGAATTGGAATAAATTATAGAGATGAGGCGCAGATTTTTCAGAGATTAACAAGTAAGGATGGAGAGCGTGGGGGATGTGAGGGAGTGAGGTGTAAGATCAGGGAGACAGTGCTCAAGAAAATGTTAAAGGGGAAAGACGTTGGGTGGGGAATTCCGTGATAAACAACTGACAGCAAAACACGGGAAAACTTGCTGTTTGTCAAAGTGAATACCTGGGAATCCTCCCCACAATACCTGGGAAAGAATTGTTTATGCTTCAGATAAATAACACCCTTATTGCTAGAGGTCTGTATTATAAAAGCGGTCTTCATATTATGGCTGTAGCTTTAATAATGGTTGCATACAGCTAGAATAGAATCAGTGTTGTTGGACAATGCGTGCACTGAGCATATGAATTACACTGGATGGTCCCAGAGATGGTTGGGCTGCCTTTGGTTGAGTGAGTGTCGAAGTTGCATGAGATGATGCTGATTTGCAATAAAGCCACTTACTGAGTACAGTCAAAGGAACAAAGCAGCAACTGCCATTGTTAATTGTTTCAGAAAATACCAGAGTGTTCATGGCGGCCCCTGCAAAGA
>NW_025129047.1:0-1121 GCF_004010195.1 Chiloscyllium plagiosum | reverse complement strand
TGTGCATGTATGTGAGTTGAATGTGTGCGCGTGCATGTGCTTTTATTTGTCAGTATGTTCCTATATCTTACTTTGCCTGCATGTCTAGTGTGGATGTGCTTCTGCTTGCATGTCCATGTGTGTATGTGAGGATGTGGGCGTGTTCCTGTGACCCTCTAGTGTGGTTCAGTCTCAGTCTGATCATGAGACTGCCTCTCCTGTAAAAGGAAAAGGGAACCCTATGGCAGGTCACTGTGCACATATTGCTCTCAAAGGTGCATTTCGGCAACCTGGGAAAAATCAAAATATCAATATATGTACCTCCTGCACCCTGATTGCAGAACGGTTACGTCAGTTCAAGGACCTCAGACTAATGAAAAAAAATGACAGGGAAATATTCAATGAAAGGCAGGATCCAGCTGTTTCTTCTATGTTTAACCAAGGAACCGGTTTTTACACTTTTTCCATGTTGGAGCTGTTTGTGTCCGTCCATAAATGTTATCATAGACGGGATCACTCCGCTATACAATGTAGCAGCTGAATAGGGCCATTCAGCCCATCGTGCCTGCTCTGTCATTTGATCATGAATGATCTGTTTCTCAATTCCATTCTCCGGCCCTCTCCCCACAACTCTTGATTCCCTTACCAACCAGGAACCCATATTTCACTATTTTTAATACAACTGTTATGGACCAGACCCTCTAAAAGTATTTTAAGATGGTAGCCCAGACCCTAACGTTTCTGCTGATTTTATGCACGTGTAAAGTGGATATTCCAGGGTTGATGGAGCAGATAAACATTCATCGCTTTAAATAAAACAGAGTTTATATACAGATTTTCGATTCAAACACAAACAAAAGAGAACAAAAGACTGAATAACTTACCTCATCAGAAAACCCAACAGCCTCCATAAGCACCCAATGTCGAAACGGATGAAATCCGTCTTGCAGGAGAGACATCAGAGAGTGATTCAGCATGGAACAACTTCTTCCCTGTCGGTGTTCCTTTTACCAGCAGTTTATAAATATGACAACTTGCAAACACCAACCCAAACTAAACAAGACCAGATATAATCAGAGGTGGGACAATTGGCCTCAGTCCTTTCATTACAGATGTTTTTACATTTGAAAGCCTTTTTGCCT
>NW_025129046.1:0-1121 GCF_004010195.1 Chiloscyllium plagiosum | reverse complement strand
GGGGGGAGGAATGGCTGGTTGTTAGCAGTGACTACAAGCATTGCCTCCACTGAGGGAATAGGACAGGCATCATCAAGATGTAATGTCAGGTCTCAGGGCCAGGAAGAGGAGTTGGAACTGAAATTCAACATGGCAGGACTCTACATGTGGAGTATACACCTTTGGTGTAATCCAGACAGAGTGTGCTGCACTGCTCTGGTGTCAACGTTTTTTTATAGAATCCCATTCGGCCCACTGAGTCCACACTAACCCACTGAACAGCATCCCGCCCAGATCCATCTCCTACCCTATCCCTGTAACCCTGCATGGCTAACCTACACATCCCTGCACATTGTGAGCAATTTCCCACAGCCAATCCACTCGCACCTGCACGTCCTTGGGTTGTGAGAGGAAACCAGAGCACCCGGCGGGGAATACAGACACGGGGAGAATGGGAAAGCTCCACACAGACCAGTTACCAGGATCGAACCTGGGTCCCTGGCGCTGTGAGGCGGCAGAGCTAACGACTAAGTCCCTGTGCCACCCAGTGCCCTGTTGGAGCAGGCAACGAGGTGAGAGCTGCTGAGGAACAGGAGAAATCTTCAGACGAAGAAGAGTTGGGCAAGCACATTCGGGAGCAGAACCTGTCACTGTCCGTGAGTGAGCCCGGCGACAGGACCTCAGTGACACTGGCTGTGACAGGTGGGAGTTGGACACCCTCCGGAATCGTGAACTACCCGTTGGTCAGGATGCCGAAATCTGGTTTGTGTTATCGGGGGGCAAAACCCTAGCCTTTGCTGCTTTATTTGTGCTCACCTTGAAATTAAGGCTTGTACTTTCCCTCTCTCAGGTATACCCCCTCCTGGGTAACGAGAGGCCATTGGGTGCACAGTCACTGTGTACCACAGTTTGCAGGATAGCGAAACGTTTCAGAGAACATCTCTAGGACACACACACCAATCAACCCCACCGCCCCGTGACCGAGCGTTTCAACTCTCCCTCCCACCCCGTCAAGGATATGCAAGTCCTGGGCCTGCTCCACTGCCAAATCCAGGTCACCCAACGACTGGAGGAAGAATACCTCATCTTCTGCCTTGGGACCCTCCAACAACATGTGATTAATGTGTATTTCACCAGTTTCC
>NW_025129045.1:0-1121 GCF_004010195.1 Chiloscyllium plagiosum | reverse complement strand
TTCGGCCAATTAGCCAATATAGTTTATAAAACATTTGAGAGTTTCTGTTTTTCTAACCTGCAGGATGAATGAACTAATCCTGCGCCCCAACGGACAAGCTCACTTGACGAGATGGAGAATTCTGACCTGGCAGAGCTGACTCATAACTAGTGCCCAGTCATGGCTTCTAGTTAATGGCTGTTCATTTTGTAATGTTCCGATATATTTCTAAGGAAAATTTGCCGTTTGTGAAAGACACACTGCGCACATCACTGAAGTAAACCGGTTCTCAAGGGACATATCAATTCCTACAATTTCCCAGGACTCTCCTTTAAAGACAATGGAGAAGAGGACCTTGTACTGACCTTCTCTCCCTCTCATGTTCCTCACTTACCCTGCTGTGAAGACATCAGTCTCTGTCCCTCTTCCCCTGCTGTTGGGACAATCCTACTCTGATAGCATTGTGAGTTTTATTCAACTCTCCCAGTGCAGGTAGAGGGGCACTCAAGATCAAGCGGAAATGACGGCGGATGATACGGAATGCTGATTGGGGAGGGGAGGGAAATATATCCTTGGTGGTGGGGTCCGTTTGGAGGTAGCGGAAATGACAGCGGATGATCCGTTTGGAGGTAGAGGTAGCGTCATTTCCGCTACCTCCAAACGGACCCCACCACCAAGGATATATTTCCCTCCCCTCCCCTATCAGCATTGCGTAAAGACCACTCCCTCCGTGATTCCCTTGTCAGATCCACACCCCCCACCAACCCAACCTCCACTCCCGGCAACTTCCCCTGCAACGGCAGGAGGTGCAAGACTTGCGCCCACACCTCCCCCCTCACCTCCTTCCAAGGCCCCAAAGGAAACTTCCATATCCGCCACAGATTCACCTGCACCTCCACACATATCATCTATTGCATCCTCTGCACCCGATGTGGCCTCCTCTATATTGGGGAGACAGGCCGGCTACTTGCGGAGCGTTTCAGAGAACACCTCTGGGACACCCGGACCAACCAACCCAACCACCCTGTAGCTCAACATTTCAATTCCCCCTCCCACTCCACCAAGGATATGCAGATCTTTGGACTCCACCATCGTCAGACCACAACAAAACGACGGATGGAGGAAGAACGCCTCATCTTCCG
>NW_025129044.1:0-1121 GCF_004010195.1 Chiloscyllium plagiosum | reverse complement strand
TGATCAGCCACAATCTTAGTGCCTGGTGAAGAAAGTTCACTGTGTGTAATGACCCACTCCTGTTCCCCAGTCCCATGTTTCTGTCTTCCATTCAGCCCGTAAAACCTGCTAGACAGGAGCAGTGGGAGGCCACTTACTGCTATCACCTCCTGCACAGAAACAGAGGAGATTATTCAGTCGCTCAATACTTTCCCACACGGTTTGGTTGATTTGAAAAATGTAATTTGAAAACCTAGACTGCGTTTCAAAGATGCCCCTCATCTCTCTTTACAGAGATTCCCCATTCTGCAAAATGTGCTCCATTTGTTGGTCACGTCATCGAACCAGGTTCACTGTGAATACAGCTCGGACACATCACCCAGAGATGGCTCAGAAACTCCTCTGGACTCCCTGACTATAACATTCAATAACAAAACTTCCAGGAAAATGGGACCCTGCAATTTTCCAATAATAAAATGTGAGAACATAGAAACAGAAGCAAGTCGTTCACTCCCTACTCGCACCCCTCAAGTTGGCTTGCCCTTCAGTAAGATCATGGCTGATCTTCCCTTGGGCTCAAGTCTTCTTTCATGCCTAATTATTCATAGCACTCAACTCTCTGACAGGTCAACATCCATCTAACGACTCTTTAAATACTTTCGTAGAACAGAGAACTTAGGACATTACAGCACCGTACAGGCCCTTCGGTCCTCGAGGTTGTGCTGATCTTTTATCCCCTTTAAGATCAGATTCATCGACATAGTTTCGTGCATTATCTTTCCTGTGCCTATCCAAGCATCTCTTAAATGTCCCTCAGGTATCTAACGCGACTTACATTGCTGGCAGTGCATTCCACGCACCGAACACTCTCTGTGTAAAGAACCTAACTCTGCCATCTCACCGAAACCGTCCTCCAATCACCATAAAATTATGTACACTCGTTCCCTCGTTGGAGACATTTCGACTGGGGGAAAAGGTATCTGGCTATTCACTCTATCTATGCCTCATCATCTTGTACACCTGTATCCAATCCTGTTCACTTCAATGAGAAAGGCCCTAACTCCCTCAATCTTTCTTCATAAGACCTAATCTCCAGTCCAGTCAGCATTCTGGCAAGTTCCCTCTGCATCCTCTCTGAAGCT
>NW_025129043.1:0-1121 GCF_004010195.1 Chiloscyllium plagiosum | reverse complement strand
AAGACGCCATTCAGGTCCTCACACCTGTGCAAAAGCATCATCATCGTGGTTGATATACTTTCTTTATGTTCTCTCTCCCATCCAGTCCATAAGATCAGAAGAAGTAACAGCAGAATTTAGCCCATTCAGCTCATCGAGTCTGCTCTCCATTCAATCATGGCTGATATGTTTACACATCCATGTGCCCGGTCTCTTTGATCCCCTTAATACTCACGTAACTATGTATCTTAGTGTTAAATACTGCATTGCAACACCGTTTTTAAGCCTTGTGTTATTTAAACCAAACACCCAGAAATATTGACGTCCGCTCATAATCTTTTAAAATATGAGTGACAGGGACTTTCCAAATTCCACTATTTAAAGCAAATAACATCAATTTATATTTAACTCTGACATTGAGTACTACACAACATCTATTCACAACTCTAACCACCCCACCCATCCCTTAACTGCTTATTATTGGCCACTAAATCTGTAACAATATACTGTTCCAATAAAACACTGATTAAAATTACACCAAATTAATTGGAAAACAATGCAGCTGCTGCAATCTTTGATGTCGTCCTACTTTCGGCTGACATCTCCCTTGTTCGTATTATTCATTTTACTGTGAATATGCTTCACACAAAAAGCTAACTTTGATAGGGTGTGTTTCAAAAGGCAGTTGCTTTGTCTGACTTTCAAACTACCTGCTTTTTAATAGTCTCAACAACACATTGGCTCGATGTGGCAAACAATTAATTCAATCTTGATTGGATTTTAGTATCCTGGGGCATAACGTAAACTGGTTGGTTAATTTCGAATTGTTGTCAAAACAGCCTTTGGCACGTATGACATGCATAGCAACGTTTCACCACATCCCTGTGCATTCCATGACAATAAAAATGCTTTTCTCCTTAACATTAGTCTTCCTCACACCTTGACAACTTGCTTCTCAGACTTCAAGTGCTCCAGCAGCACCTCCTGTCTGTATGCAGCCGGAAACACAATCTGGTGCGTCTCCACCTCCACATATGATTCTATCTTTTCGATTATGACCCTAAGGAATGCATTTTGATTCCTTTTCTGTGTATGCATCAGTCTATATGTCTGTCTGTCTATCTACCTGTCTATCTATCTAT
>NW_025129042.1:0-1121 GCF_004010195.1 Chiloscyllium plagiosum | reverse complement strand
AACTCCACCAATTTTCATGTCACCTACAATAATCATATTTGTCACTTCCTTTCATTTCAATTGTGTGAGAATCTGTAACCAGAGGGCAGAAACCCCAGCAAAGGCTCACCCATTGAAGATGGAGAGGAGGAGGAATGTCTTCATTCAGAGGGTAGTGACTCTGTGGGAATTCCTGACTGCGGGGGCTGCCGAGGCTGGGTCATTAAGAATAGTTACAGCAGAGATGGTGAGGTTTTAATGAATCAGGGAAACAAGGGTTTTGTGGAGAAGGCAGGAAAGTAGAGTTAAAGCTCATCAGGTCAGCCATGATCTGATTGAAGGGCAGAGCATCCTCAATGGGCCAAATGGCCTAATTCCGCTCCTACATCTCATGGTCCGAACTCAAACTCAATATGCCCTGCATAACATTCTGGGTCTCTGCTCACAAAACTCCTTTATAATGGGATTTTTAGATACTTATTATTACACAGCATTTGATCTACAGTAGACAATTTTGTTGAGGGCTCCTTGATATGATGTCACAGAAAACGATCTCGTATCCAATCCAGGATTCCATCCATTACAGCCCTGATACTCATTAGTTATCCAGTCGGGATGGAGACCACTGTCACACACAGTCACTGTAATGCCCTTGCTACAAGTACATTCAGTGTCCTGACTGTAACCATATTGACATTACCATCACTGTCTGGTGCCTATAAAAGAATTCCTGCTAATGATTGCTGCTCCTTATTTATTCTCAGCTCCATCCAAATAGAATACAAATTTTGATCTTCACTTCCATGTGGCTATCTCATTTATGCATTAACCTCACCCTTTCTTCACAACTTGTTGATTTTTTGTCTAGTTTGTCTCTTGAGACTAGATTGGGTTGGGATATCTGGTCGGCATGGATGGGTTGGACTGAAGGATCTGTTTCCATGCTGTACATCTCATTGACTCTACAACTCTATCCCAACAACCCTTCAATATTCCCTTCCCAGCGACGGTCATTCTGTATCTACATCTCCGGAATGACAGTTCCATCATATTTGTTCACTGTCATTCCATCTGCCTTATGGCAAATGCAGGTAGTCAATCCTCAGTAATGGGGAGTTGAACGGATGGGTAGAGGTTGCAGA
>NW_025129041.1:0-1121 GCF_004010195.1 Chiloscyllium plagiosum | reverse complement strand
GATGGATCAATGTTCGATGCTGGATCAATGTTGAATGATCGATCAATGTTGGATGATGGATCAATGTTGGATGATGGATCAATGTTGGATAATCGATCAATGTGGAATGATCGATCAATGTTGGATAATGGATCAATGTTTGATAATGTGTCAATGTTGGATAATGGATCAATGTTGGATAATGGATCAATGTTGAATGATGGATCAATTTTGGATGATGGATCAATGTTGGTTAATGGATCAATGTGGAGTGATCGATCAATGTTGGATGATGGATCAATGTTGGGTGATGGATCAATGTTGGGTGATGGACCAATGTTGGATGATGGATCAATGTTGGATAATCGATCAATGTTGGATGATGGATCAATGTTGGATGATGGATCAATGTTGGATGATGGATCAATGTTGGATGATGGATCCAAGTTGGATGATGGATCAATGTTGGATGATGGATCATTGTTGGATGATGGATCAATGTTGGATAATGGATCAATGTTGGTTGATGGATCAATGTTGGATAATGGATCAATGTTGGATGATGGATCAATGTTGGATGATGGATCCAAGTTGGATGATGGATCAATGTTGGATGATGGATCAATGTTGGATGATGCATCAATGTTGGATAATGGATCAATGTTGGATAATCGATCAATGTTGGATGATGGATCAATGTTGGATGATGGATCAATGTTGGATAATGGATCAATGTTGGATAATGGATCAATGTTGGATAATGGATCAATGTTGGATAAAGGATCAATGTTGGATAATGGATCAAATGTTGGTTGATGGACCAATGCAGGATGATGAATGAATGTTGGATAATGGGTCAATGTTGGATAATGGATCAATGTTGGATGATGGATCAATGTTGGATGATGGATCAATGTTGTATAATGGATCAATGTTGGATGATGGATCAATGCTGGATGATGAATTAATGTTGGATGATGGATCAATGTTGGATGATGGATCAACGTTGTATAATGGATCAATGTTGGATAATGGATCAATGTTAGATAAAGGATCAATGTTGGATGATGGATCAATGTTGGATAATGGATCAATGTTGGATGATGAATCAATGTTGGATGATGAATCAATGTTGGATGATG
>NW_025129040.1:0-1121 GCF_004010195.1 Chiloscyllium plagiosum | reverse complement strand
GAGTCACAGTGTTATTTACACACATTACACAGACTCACAGTGTTGTATATACGCATTACACAGAGTCACAGTATTGTATACACACATTACACACAGAGTCACAATGTTGTCTACACACATTACACATAGTCACAGTATTGCATACTCACATTACACTGTTGTATATACACATCAAACACAGAGTCACAGTGTTGTATACACACATTACACACAGAGTCACAGTGTTATTTATACACATTACACACAGAGTCACAGCGATTTATACACACATTACACACAGAGTCACAGTGTTATTTACACACATTACACAGAGTCACAATGTTGTATACACACATTACACACTGAGTCACAGTGTTATTTATACACATTACACAGAGTCACAGTGTTGTAGATATACATTACACAGAGTCACAGCATTGTATACACACATTACACACAGAGTCACAGTGTTATTTGTACAACTGAGTCACAATGTTGTATACAAACATTACACATAGTCACAGTATTGCATACTCACATTACACACTGAGTCACAGTGTTATTTACACACATTACACAGAGTCACAATGTTGTATATACACATTACACACAGAGTCACAGCATTGTATACACACATTACACACAGAGTCACAGTGTTATTTACACACATTACACAGAGTCACAGTGTTGTATATACGCATTACACAGAGTCACAGCATTGTATACACACATTACACACAGAGTCACAATGTTGTATACACAAATTACACATAGTCACAGTATTGCATACTCACATTACACTGTTGTATATACACATTAAACACAGAGTGACAGTGTTATTTATACACATTACACACAGAGTCACAGCGTTGTATACACACATTACACACAGAACCACCGTGTTATTTACACACATTACACAAAGTCACAGTGTTGTATATACGCATTACACACAGAGTCACAGTGTTGTTTATACACATTACACACTGAGTCACAGTGTTATTTACACACATTACACACAGAGTCACAGCATTGTATACTCACATTACACAGAGTCACAGTGTTATTTACACACATTACACAAAGTCACAGTGTTGTATATACGCATTACACAGAGTCACAATGTTATTTATACACATTAT
>NW_025129039.1:0-1121 GCF_004010195.1 Chiloscyllium plagiosum | reverse complement strand
TTCTCTACGATATACACCAGGACAGATCTTCTCTACAATATACACCGGGACAGCTGTTCTCTACAATAAACACTGGGACAGTTGTTCACTACAATAAACACCGGTACAGCTGTTCACTACAATATACACCGGGACAGCTGTTCTCTACATTAAACACCAGGACAGCTGTTCTCTACAATATACACCGGGACAGCTGTTCACTACAATATAGACCAGGACAGCTGTTCACTACAATATACACCGGGACAGCTGCTCACTACAATATACACCGGGACAGCTGTTCACTACAATATACACCGAGACAGCTGTTCACTACAATATACACCAAGACAGCTGATCACTACAACATACATCGGGACAGATGTTCTCTACAATATACATCAGGACAGCTGTTCACTACAATATACACCGGGACAGCTGTTCACTACAATGTACACCGGGACAGCTGTTCACTACAATATACACCGGGACAGCTTTTCTCTACAACATACACCGGGACAGCTGTTCACTACAATATACACCGGGACAGCTGCTCACTACAATATACACCGGGACAGCTGTTCACTCCAATATACACCGAGACAGCTGTTCACTACAATATACCCCAGGACAGCTGTTCACTACAATATACACTGGGACAGCTGTTCTCTGCATAATACACCAGGACAGCTGTTCTCTGCAATATACACCAGGACAGCTGTTCTCTACATAATACACCAGGATATAAATCGGGACAGCTGTTCTCTACATAATACACCAGGACAGCTGTTCTCTGCAATATACACCAGGACAGCTGTTCTCTACACTATGCACCAGGACAGCTGTTCACTACAATGTTCACCGGGACAGCTGTTCACTACAACATACACCGGGACAGCTGCTCACTATAATATACACCAGGACAGCTGTTCACTACGATATACACTGGGACAGCTGTTCACTACAATGTACACCAGGACAGCTGTTCTCAACAATAAACACCGGACAGCTGTTCACTACAATATACACCGGGATAGATGTTCTCTACAATATGCACCGGGACAGCTGTTCTATACAATATACACCAGGCCAGCTGTTCTCTGCAATAAACACTGGGACAGCTGCTCTCTACAATATACACC
>NW_025129038.1:0-1121 GCF_004010195.1 Chiloscyllium plagiosum | reverse complement strand
GCATTCCGTTTCAGCATGGCAGCAGATATGGGCTCGTAAATTCAAAGCCAGATTTGCTAATGAGAACAACAAGCACAAGGCTCAGATAGAGCAATTCCTTCCCACCGCTTATTCTGCAGAACTGGTGCAGTTGCTGTGAGTATGCTGCAGGGTATCATCAGGTACATGCTCTTGGGTTTCCGGTTTTGGCCTGTGTGCTCGCGTGGCTGAGCAACCTGAGATTGTGATTTCAGATTCCACTTCTTAAGAAGGCTTGTGTTTGTATCCTTGTGCGGCCACTTGTGCTAATGGATCAAGCTGGCAACGTTTTGCAGGAATGAGTTTTGTTAAAGTTGAACAGAAAAAAAGCAGTCATTTCTTCTAGCCCGGCTGTGATGTGGCACAGCAGAAAACAACCAACATGTCACTGCACATGTTTTCCCCTTCTGCTGTAGTTGTCACGTTCCCCTCCAGCTCGAAAGTCCACCAGCATAATACGCGACTCAAAAGCAGGCTGCGCCAAGTCCTCATATTCCAGACAATTTGCACTTTTCACCATTTTCTCTGAAAGTGAATGGAGATACTTCTTTTCCTGTTGATGTGAAATTAGGTACTACATTGAATCTGCTCGCAGTTTTCTGTTGTTGTTGCGAAAAGGAGGAAAATTGCGATATTTAACTTGGTTACTTTTCCCTAATTTCCATAATTTCTGTCCTGATGAGAGAGGCTGGTGATTGGTCCTCTCGATCCGGTGGAGACATCAGCCCAATTGTGAACCTCATCTAATCGAGACTGTAATTGGTAATCTTCACTTTTCATGGTTCATTGTTAGTCAGTTCTGATTCATGTTACTTGAGCACTTTCCTGGGAGTATTGATGCACTAAGGCACTAGTGCGTTGAAAGCACCATTTGGAATTGCCTCGCTGCAATTTGTGTGAGCAGCTCATGACCCAGACGACTCGCTCTGCCTCACAGGCAGCATTCATGAGTCCGTGTGTCTGAAAATAGGTTCTCTTTGTTAGTTCTGCTTCTGTTCATGAGTTGTCAGTTTTCGGTTTCGATGGAGAGCTGCAGGGGCAACATGATTTGTGAGGTATTTTCCACAGCAAAAATCTCCCACTGAGAAGTTGGGAATGTGTCA
>NW_025129037.1:0-1121 GCF_004010195.1 Chiloscyllium plagiosum | reverse complement strand
TATCACCATCACTCCCACCTACATCTTCAGCTTGGGAGGTATGAAATTTAGCTTCCGGGAAGATTTTCATCCTATGAGGGATAGAAATTGGAGAAAGGGAGATCCTAACGTCCTCCCAGTGACCCCCCCGCCAGCCCAGCTCGTACCCTCCTGTTTATCTTTCAGCCCCCTTGTCCTCCCGCCACATTCCTGACGATGGGATTATGCCTGATGTGTCGATTGTTCTGCTCTTCGAATGCTGCCTGATCTGTTGTGCCTTTCCGTCCCCTTCCTTCTCAACTATGAGAGACTGAGCAGATCCCGTATCTTGGAAAATTATAACTATCGTCCTCCCCCCACACCCCGGTTTTCCTTCTTAAGGAATTCTTTATAGAGACCAGGCACTGCCTCCATACCCAGTCCCTGTCCAGGCTGTGCACTCTCCTGCAGCTCCTCGGTTCCACTTGGGGTCTCCTTTACCAGGTTCACTAATGCCACTGGCTTAAACTCCTTCATAACATCTTTTCCCAAAGTGTCTTCCTTGAATCCCCAGCACTGTGTGTCCCAGCTTACTGCAGGGAAAACACTTTTCATAGTGCCCTTCTTAAAATATCGGTACTGTTATTTTTATGTGTTCCACCAAGTTATAGTGTGAACACCTGAGGCCTTTCACTTCCTTTCAACTCCTTGGACCTGTTTTTCCACCTGTGGTAAACTGTTTGCAGTGTGCTTTTCTCTATGTTTTGTAGCGTAGGATCTCCCCTTCTCCCAATTTCTATCCCTCATAGGATGAAAATCTTCCCAGAAGCTAAATTACATCTCATGCACCAATGCATACTCACCTGCCATTTCTGCTGCGCTTCTCACTTCTTGAACTTCCTGTTCATTCACATAAATTCTTACTGTCTGTGGAAGTGAGTCTCTAAACTCCTCCAGCAGAATAATCTCCCTTCGAGCCTCACAGGTCTTATCCATTTTTAAGGCCTGCACCCATCGATCAAAATGACTGTGTTTAACTCTTTCAAACTCAATATAAGTCAGACCTGGTTCCGTCTCTATATTTCTGAACCACCATCTATATTCTTCTAGTACCAATTCATAAGCACTCGAAAAACTCTGTTTGACATCTGCATAATCTCTTG
>NW_025129036.1:0-1121 GCF_004010195.1 Chiloscyllium plagiosum | reverse complement strand
CTCTTCACTCTGAGGCTGTGCCCTCAAGTCCTCGTCTCTCCTACGGATGGAAACATCTTCTCCATGTGCTTTGCATTCAGGCTTCTCAGTATTCTGTAAGTTTCAATTCGATCTCTTTTCGTCCTTATAAACTGCTTTAAGTTCGTGCCTCGAGTCCTCAATCACTCCTCATATGACAAGCTCTTCATCCTTTGATCATTCTTGTCAACATTGTCTGGATCCCCTCAAGGCCACCACATTCATCCTTAGATATCGGGTCCAAAACTATTGGTAATTTTATAAATGCAGTCTGACTACAGTCTCATTACATCCTCAGGTGTACATCTCCACTCTTGTATTCTAGCTCTCTTGAAATGAATGGCAACATTGCATTTACTGCTAACGGAATCTGAATGTTAACCCAAAAAGAATCCTGGACTAGGACAATCAAATCCCTTTGTGTTTCAGATTTCCAAAGTCTTTCCCTATTTAGAAAATAATCTCTGCCTCTATTCATTTCCACCAAATTTCTTAACCTCAACTGTTCAACATTATATTCCATTTACCACTTTTTTGTCCACCGTCTGAGGCTCTCCTGTTCTCTCAACATGGCCAGTCCCTCCACCTATCTTTGTGTCATCTGAAAACTGAGCAACAATGCCCTCAGTTTCTTAAGCTAGATCATTAATGTATAACATGAATAGTTGTCCCAACATGGACCACTGCAGAACTCCACTAGTCATCAGCTGTCATCCTCAGAAAAACTCCTTTATCCCTACACTCTGCCTGCTGCCAATCAGACAATCCTCTATCCGTGCTAGTATCGTCCCCCTCACACCAGGAGCTCTTATATTATTTCACAGCTTCCTGTGCAACACCTTGCCAAAAGTGTTTTGGAAATCCACTATTGCATTCACTGGCTCTCCTTTGTCTAACTTGCTCATTACCTCCTCAAAGAATTCGAACTGATTTGCCAGGCATGACCTCTCCTTGATAAAACTGTGCTGACTCAGCCTTATTTTAATATACACTTTTAAATACATTGCAACCTCATCTTTAATAATAGACTCTAAATGTTTACCAATGACCAAGATCAGACTAACCAGACGAAAGTTTCCTTTCTTCTGCCTCCCTCCTTTCTT
>NW_025129035.1:0-1121 GCF_004010195.1 Chiloscyllium plagiosum | reverse complement strand
TATCATTTGTTAGCATATCGGTCAGTTCCTCAGACATGATTTCCCGCACACAAATCCATGCTGACTGCTTCTAATCAGACCTTGAATTTCCAAATGTTGGTTCATCCTGTCTCTCATTATCCTCTCCACAACTTGCCTAGCACTGATATTACGCTTACTGACTAAGAGCTCCCCGGCTTGTCTTTGCTACCTTTCTTAAACAATGGAACCACTCCAGTGGCAAACGATGAAGCAAGAATCTGTGCAAGGGCCCCTGCAATTTCTTCCCTCGCCTCCCATAACATCCGAGGATGGACATGTTCTTGCCCAGGGAGTTATTCACTTTTTTGTGCTTTAAGGTAGCAAGGTAACTATTCTCTCCTGAGCCACGCTTCTATTCTTAATATGGGGAGAGAACCTCTTGAGATTATCTTTCACCTTTTCTGAGAGGTCCATGTCATGCACTTTTTTGGGCTTCTGATTCCCCTCTTAAGGGTTCTTCTACACTTTGTGTAGTCATCTAAGGATTGACTTAAGCCCGATATCTTAAACCCAAATTATGCCTTCTTTACAGTCCTTACCAGAGCCTCAATATCCCTCGCCATCCAAGGATCAGGTTCCTCCTCAACCACCGTCTATATAATGAAAATAATCCTAATTTGTTCAATCTCTCTTCATGGCTGGCACCTTTCATACTAGGCAACATCCTGGTGAACCTCTTCTGCACCCTCTCCAAAGCATCTACATCGTTTTGCTAGTGTGGCAACCAGACTGCATGCAGTATTCCAAAATGTGATTGAACTAAAGTCTTACACAACTGTAACATGACCTGCCAACTCTTATATTCAATACCAGGTCCAATGAAAAAAACCATGCCGTACACCCTACTGATCTGCCTTGCCACCTTCAGGGAACAATGGATCTGAACACCTGGATGTCTCTGTACATCAATGTTCCCCAATAATTTTCTATTTACTGTATGGTTCGTTCTTGGATTGGATCGTCCAAAATGCGTCGCCTCACATTTGTCCAGATTGAAGTCACTCTGTTATGTCTGTGCCCATCTCCCCAACCTATCTCTCTTCTGCTGTATTCATGGACAGTCGTCTTAACTGTCTGCTACTCCACCAACCTTAGTGTCA
>NW_025129034.1:0-1121 GCF_004010195.1 Chiloscyllium plagiosum | reverse complement strand
GACATTTTATTGAAAGATCGAGGATAATAACCTACAAATGTTTATGTCTCCTGAGCTTTTTCCGACATCTTTTTTTTTCAAATCTGTCCAAAACTCATGCTGGATCTGTGGAAACCTCTTCAAATCGCTATGGAAAGCCCCCAAAACGTCATGACACCGGGTTAACCCCTCTGCTAATTTAAACTTGCACCACAGAAAAGGTTCACCTCGTGCATTAATCTGTTAAAATTCGCGAGGAAATGAAAGACCACAGAGGTCACTATTTAAAGTAAATTTTAACAATGTTATTCTTTACGTCCAAAAGAGAATATTAAAACCAACAATTGTTAACAAATCCTTACTCTTCAAACTACGTTTAAGAGATAAAAAGTCCCATATTAAGACTTACAAAAAAGAAAAATTACGTTTGAAAGCCAGTCAGATTTTCCGATTCTCGTTTGCAGATTTCTTTTGTAGACTCTCTCCAGGTGGCTTTCGATGTTCTGGTATGTAAACTCTTTATACATGGATAACTTTCAGAGATCCATTCAGCTAACAGTCTACGTGTATTGGTCTTTGGCAGTTGTCCCACTATATGTTCCAAATTTCCGCTTTTATAGCCCAAAATATCGGATTTTGATTTTGGATTAAATATTGTCTAAACGCTAAATTCAAATTTGATTAGATTTTAATACTTTGGAGCATAATTTAAACAAATTGGCCGAATTGGATTTTTTTTCATGACAACTCAGCTGTTACTATTTGTTTCTATCAAGTTTTACGTTGTTACCTTGCTCAGAGCTCTCTGCGCCACGTCTCGCTTAGCTACCTTTTCTTTTTTTATAGATATCTTTCTTAGAAATTTAACATTTTTACAAGTTTACAAAAATAAACAAAACTCTCAAATACAAACATTGATATACAATTAAATCAAATATACAATAGCCAAAATTTAAGAAAAGAAAAAAATACCGAAAAATAAAAAAAAACTCAACTGTCTACTAATCTAACCTACAACTAACCAGAGTGTATATTTAAGTCTCTTACATGCTTGGAATGTGTTACTCTCTCAAATGTAATATAACCCGTATTCGTGCAGGATTCCTCTTCTAAGGGGCCCCAGACCAGCCAGGTTTGTAATC
>NW_025129033.1:0-1121 GCF_004010195.1 Chiloscyllium plagiosum | reverse complement strand
GCGGCTGTACAGGACATTGGTTAGGCCACTGAAGGAATATTGCGTGCAATTCTGGTCTCCTTCCTAGCGGAAAGGTGTTGTGAAACTTGAAAGGGTTCAGAAAAGATTTACAAGGATGTTGCCAGGGTTGGAGGATTTGAGCTATAGGGAGAGGCTGAACAGGCTGGGGCTGTTTTCCCTGGAGCATCGGAGGCTGAGGGGTGACCTTGTAGAAGTTTACAAAATTATGAGGGGCATTGATAGGATAAATAAGCCATGTCTTTTCCCTGGGGTTGGGGAGTCCAGACCTAGAGGGCATAGGTTTAGGGTGAGAGGGGAAAGTTATAAAAGATACCCAAGGGGCAACTTTTCTACGCAGTGGGTGGTGTGTGTATGGAATGAGCTGTCAGAGAATGTGGTGGAGGCTGATACAATTGCAATATTTAAGAGGCATTTGGATGGGTATATGAATAGGAAGGGTTTGGAGGGACATGGGCTGGGTGCTGGCAAGTGGGACTAAATTGGGTTGGGATATCTGGTCGGCATGAACGGGTTGGACCGAAGGGTCTGTTTCCATGCTGTACATCTCTATGACTCTATGACTCTAATTTAGCACATTCAGAAATTTAGCTAACAGGGAGGAGCATGGCAATTGCATTTTTGTCCAAACTCCATGATAGCAAGTACTGCTTTCAATCCTGTGACCTAAAGGTCCTACTCTAGGACCCAACCTCACTTTGGGAAGTCCTGACATAGAGTATGCCAACCTGAAAAAGATCCATTTATCCCCATTTCCTTATTCCTCCACTCTGTGATAAATGGTATCCTTACATCATGTGCTCTCATCTTGCATAGTAACCTTTGATGGGCCACATTATCAGAATTAAATCAAGTTTGTATGTAACAGTTGCTTCCTTTAGCCTTAATCTTGTACTGACAATGCTCTTCTATTCTTTGATCCTAAGGACGCCTCGGGATTGCCTCCCCAGTCTCTGACTATAGTTAGGGTCATAGATTCATAGAGATGTACAGCATGGAAACAAACCTTTTGGTCCAATTCATCCATGCCAACCAGATATCCTGTATAAGTCTAGTCCCATTTGCCAGCGTTTGGCCCAGGATCCTCTCAACCCTTCCTATTC
>NW_025129032.1:0-1121 GCF_004010195.1 Chiloscyllium plagiosum | reverse complement strand
TTATAACCATAACAGAAACATGGCTGAGAGAAGGACAGGAGTGGCAGCTCAATGTTCCAGGATACAGAAGCTACAGGTGTGTCAGAAGGACAAGTAAGTGAGGAGGGGGAGCTGCCCTTTTGATAAGGGATGGCAGAACAACAGCGCATCGAGAGGATACTCTTTAAGAGTCATCAAATGAGGCCATATGTTGAAACGTTAGAAACAAAAAGGGGATGGGCACTCTGTTGTGACAGTGTTCAATATTCCCAAATAACCAGCGGATGTGAGAGGAGCAGATGGGTAGAGAGTTTGCAGGTACCTATTGAAATAATAATGTAGTATTGGTTGTAGATTTTAACTTCCCCTGGATGGACTGGGCCACCCACAGAGTAAAAGGCCCGTACGGAGTTCAATTTGTCAAATGTGTCCAAGAGATTTTCTTAAATCAAGATGTAACTTGAACAAGGCCTAACTCTACTCAGGTGGGTGCAACACTGGACCTCCCCTCGGACAACATGGTCAGGCAAGTGACTGAATAGTCAGTCAGACAGCACTTTCGATCCAGTGACCACAACTGTCTTAGTTTTAACTTCGTTATGGAAAAAGATCAAACAGGTCCACAGAATAAGGTGTGAAACTGGAGCAGGGCCAATTTTGAGGCTATTTGGCAGAATCGAGCAGAGGTTGATCGGGTGAATTAAAAAATCACACAACACCAGGTTATAGTCCAACAGGTTTATTTCGAAGCACTGGCTTTCGAAGCACAGGTGATCATCCTAAAAGTGGAAAGGCAGAAACTAAATGTGTTTGATATTACATTCCATGACACTGCAATCCTGTTGCTATAAATTCTGTGCCTTATGATTGTGCTCCACAATCACCTGATGAAGCAGCGCTCTGAAACCTAGTGCCTCCTAATAAACCTGTTGGACTGGAAGCTGGTGTTGTGATTTTTAACATTGTCCACCCCAGTCCAACAACGTCTCCTCCACATTATGATTGCCATCGATTGGGCGAGTCTGTTTGAAGGAAAAGTAATGACAGACAAATAGGAGGCTTTTAAAAGTGTGATCTCAAGAATCCAGGGCCAGAATGTTTGAGTGAACGGAAAATCTGGCAGGTTCAGAGATCCCTGGCTG
>NW_025129031.1:0-1121 GCF_004010195.1 Chiloscyllium plagiosum | reverse complement strand
GTGATTCACTTTGGAAGGAGCAACAGGAATAAAAAGCACTGGGCTAATGGTAAGATTCTTAGTAGTGTAGATGAGCAGAGAGATCTCTGTGTCTATGTCCACAGATCCTTGAAAGGTACCATCCAGTTTGATTGTTAAGAAGGCTTATGGTGGGTTAGCTTTTATTGGTAGAGAGATTGGGTTTAGGAGTCATGAGGTCATGCTGCAGCTGTACAAATCTCTGGTGTGGCTGCAATTGGAGTATTGCAAACAGTTGTGGTCACCGCATTAAAAAAAGGATGTGGGAACTAAAGGGTTCAGAGAAAATATACTAGGATGTTGCCTGGCTTGGAGGAAAGGCCTTATGAGGAACGGATGAGGGACTTATGGCTGTTTTTGTTAGAGAGAACAAGGTTGAGAGTTGTCTTATTTGAGACGTACTAAGATAATCACAAGGTTAGATCGGGTGGACAGTGAGAGCCTTTTTCCTCAGATGCTGAGGGGACGTAGGTTTAAATTAAGGGGTGATAGATATAGGAGAGGTGTCAGAAGTAGTATCTTTACTCAGAGACTAGTATGGGCATGGAATGCACAGCCTGCAACAGTAGCAGACTCACCAACACTAAGGGCATTTAAATGGTCACAGGATAAACATATGGATGAAAATGGAATAGTGTAGGGTAGATGGAGTTGAGATTGGTTGCGTAGGTTGGCGCAACATCGAGGGCTGAGGGCTGTCATGTTCTATGTTCTATGTTCCAGATATGATGTCGCTCATCACCGCCCTCTCCAGGACAATTAGGGAAGGACAACAAATAGCAGACAAATTAAAACTTGCCCCACCCAAGGAGAAATCAAAATAAATGACGTACAATTCAAATGATTAAACTGGTGAGGCTTGAACTCATCTCTTTGAAACACTGGAGCCTCGGCCATGACATGGGTTAACCTGCATTTTTCAGATTGCAATTGGAGTGCCCGATGGATCAGGCACAAAATGAATTGCACTCAAAGACGGAACAAACGGCTACCAAAGTATGTCACCAAACTGCAATAAACAGCAATTTGTCAGGAAGAACTCAAGAGAAAGCCATTAGTGGGTGTAAGCAGGTAAGACAGACAAGTGTCAGATGTCATTGAAT
>NW_025129030.1:0-1121 GCF_004010195.1 Chiloscyllium plagiosum | reverse complement strand
GTTGTGAAGATTCTTTGTTCGAACCTCGGAGGGAAAATTCTGTCGGTAGTCCGGAGCATGGGTGATGGGCTGAGCGGCCGCACTGAACAGGATCATCCTGAAGGCAGCTTCGAGCCCTCCCCTGTGGTGCTGGGCTGGTGTCCCTGCCTCAGGGCTAGGAGTCCTGGGTTCAAGTTCCAACTGGCCCGCGGCTGCCTGAAGAATGTCCGGGAGGTGGTGGGGTCTGCTGCTCAGGAAGGAGCAGGGATATCACCGTTGGAAGCAGCATCTTTTATTGTGAAGCGAAGATTTCCATCAGAACCGACCCCAAACAGAGAATGCGCGCTTCAGAATTGGGAGTTGAGTTAATTCTGTTTATTCGGAGTTGGGAGTTGTTGAATTAAACAAATGAGAGCCGGTGAGTTCTACAACCTGTGATGGTGATATGCAAATAATTCTTCATCAAAGTCCCGAACCTCCCGCGACCCAGCTGCAGGGAAATTTGTCTGAAGTGGAGTGAGTGTGAACAAGCTGCTCCGGCGGAAGCTGCGAGGGAGACGGGGCAGGTTAGAGCCAGAGACAGAGACAGAGACAGAGCCAGAGCCAGCTCCCTGTCTGTGGGTCAGTCCGCTCACCAGCGGCGGGAGCTTCGGGAGATCAGCCCCTTACCCTCGCGGCGGGAGGATGAGTGTCTCTGAGAAAGGCTCAGGGAGTGGAGCCGCGGGGTCTCAGCAACAGGAGCGAGCAGGTAAAAGCTTGTGGACCTTGTAGATGTTGAAGGAGCTGCGTGTCTTGGATCTGGTTTTGGGAGCCGGCTGCACCAGCTCGATCCCGCTCTATGTGATGCACTCCATAGGTGATCAGCCGTGGGTTCACTCTTGTTACTGGAATGGGGGGGGGGGGGCATTCCGGGGTTTGTACCGAGTACAGCAACAGGGGAGGGGAGGGGGCTTGGGGAGACCTGGGAGTGTAGTAACTAACCGGGAGGTGGGTGGGTGGTGGGGGGCGAAGACCCCCTGACCCTCCCTCGCCCCACGCCGGACCCCCGAGACCCGCCGGGACAAGCAGCGGCTATTCGGCCCGCGCTCTGTTTGTATTCGGGCGGGGCGGGACGGGGCGGATGAAAGATTCTCTGTTGGTCC
>NW_025129029.1:0-1121 GCF_004010195.1 Chiloscyllium plagiosum | reverse complement strand
CTCTGACAGACGGTGACACACTGTGACACTTTCGAGCACATCTGAAGCACTCTGTTACACTCTCTGACAGACGGTGACACACTGTGACACTCTCTGAGACAGACTGTGACACTCTCTGACTCTCCCGGACTCTCTGGGTCACAGTGTGCTGGAGAGTATCGGAGAGTGTCACAGTGTGTCTCAGAGACTGTCACAGTGTGTTGGAGAGTGTCAGAGAGTGTCACATTGTGTCTCTGCCTGTGTCAGAGATTGTCACAGAGTGGCACAGAGAGATTCAGAGAGAGTCAGAGAGTGTCACAGTGTGTCTCAGAGATTCAGGGAGAGTCAGAAAGTGTCACAGTGCATCAGAGAATGTCAGAGAGAGTCAGTGTGTGTCGCAGTGTGTCTCAGAGAGAGTCAGAGAGTATCACAGTGTGTCTCAGAGAGCGGCACAGTGTGTCAGATCTCTCAGAGAGTGTAACAGTGTGTTTCAGAGAGAGTCAGAGAGTGTCACAGTGTGTCTCAGAGTGCCAGAGAGAGTCAGATAGTGTTTCAGTGTGTCACAGTCTGCCAGAGAGTGTCACAGTATGCCTCATAGAATGTCACAGTGTGTCTCAGTGAGTGTCACAGTGTGTCTCACAGAGTCCAGGAGAGTCAGAAAGTGTCAGCGTTTGGGAGAAAATGCCAGAGTCGTAGAGTTTTGGAGAAAATGCCAGAGAGTGTCGCAGTGTGTATCAGCATGTGTCAGAGACTGCCACAGAGAGATTCAGAGAGAGTCAGAGAGTGTCACAGGGTGACTCAGAGATTCAGGGAAAGTCAGAAAGTGTCACAATCTGTCACAGTGTGTTTCAGAGAGAGTCAGAGAGTATCACAGCGCCTCAGAAAGGATCAGAGAGTGTCACAATGTGTCTCAGAGAGTGTCACAGTGTGTTTCAGAGAGTGTCTCATGGTGTCACAGTCTGTCCGAGAGTGACACAGTGTGTCTCTGCCTGTGTCAGAGAGTGTCACAGTGTGTTTCAGACAGTGTCAGAGAGTGTCACAGTGTGTCGCAGTCTGTCAGGGAGTGTCATAGTGTGTCTCTGCCTGTGTCAGAGAGTGTTATGGTGTGTCTCTCTGACTCTCTCTGAGACACAATGTGACTC
>NW_025129028.1:0-1121 GCF_004010195.1 Chiloscyllium plagiosum | reverse complement strand
TGAGTCAGGAGGATTGTAGATGTCGCAAAAGCTCTTTCACAAACTTCACATTTGAAAGGTTTCTCCTCTTGATGAACATATCGATGTGTGCGGAGTTGTGATGACTGCGAGAATGATTTATCACACACCTCACAGCGGAAGGGTTTCTCTCCTGTGTGAAGACGTTGGTGAGTCAGGAGAGTTAGATTAGATTAGATTACTTACAGTGTGGAAACAGGCCCTTCGGCCCAACAAGTCCACACCGACCCGCCGAAGCGCAACCCACCCATACCCCTACATTTACCCCTTACCTAACACTACGGGCAATTTAGCATGGCCAATTCACCTGACCTGCACATCTTCGGACTGTGGGAGGAAACAGGAGCACCCGGAGGAAACCCACGCAGACACGGGGAGAACGTGCAAACTCCACACAGTCAGTCGCCGGAGGCGGGAATTGAACCCGGATCTCTGGCGCTATGAGGCAGCAGTGCTAACCACTGTGCCACCGTGCCGCCCACTGTTGTAGATGTTGTGAAAGCTTTATCTCAAACTTCACACCTGAATGGTTTCTCCCCTGTATGAATATATCGATGTGTGCGGAGGTGCGATGACTGCGAAAATGATTTGTTGCAAACTTCACAATGGAATGGCTTCTCCAGGCTGTGGATACTTCGGTGTTGCATGAGCATTGAAAACTGCATGAAATCTTGGTCGCACACCTCACACTTGAAAAGTTTCTCTTCCATGAGTGTGTTCAGCAGATGCACTTTGGGCGTGAGGAGATCTTTTGAGCTCATGGAGTACTCTTCACACACCTCAAACTTGAACAGCCTCTCCCCTGTAGGAATGAGTCAGTGGTTCATGAGGCTCGATGAATGATTGAAGCTCTCACCACACTTGGAGCCACTCACACTTCTTCCCAGCCTCACCCTGACCGATCACCCACAGCCGAACCTTGAGAAAGGTTGGTTCTGATGGAAGCTCCACACCATTGACCAGTTTCAGATCTGATGATATGTCAAAGCTTCTCTGATTCAACCAATTTCCAGACAATGGTTTCACTGCCCAACCTTCTCTGCGTTAAGCAATGCTGCGAAGGGACGGGATATCTTCCCACAGTTGTGTAGTTATTCCGAGAG
>NW_025129027.1:0-1121 GCF_004010195.1 Chiloscyllium plagiosum | reverse complement strand
TCATTGATGGAATCAGACTCCTTAATGGAATCAATCTCCCCGATGGAAACAGACTCATTGATGGAATCAGACTCATTGATGGAATCAGACTCCCCGATGGAATCAGTCTCCCTGATGGAATCAGACTTCTTGATGGAATCAGATTCATTGATGAAATCACACTCCCCGATGGAATCAGACTCCCTCATGGAATCAGACTCATTGGTGGAATCAGACTCATTGATGGAATCAGACTCATTGATGGAATCAGACTCATATGGAATCAGACACCTCGATGGAATCAGACTCCTTGATGGAATCAGACTCATTGATGGAATCAGACTCATCGATGGAATCAAACTCATTGATGGAATCAGTCTCATTGATGGAATCAGACATTGATGGAATCAGACTCATTGATGGAATCAGACTCCTTAATGGAATCAGTCTTCCCGATGGAAACAGACTCATTGATGGAATCAGACTCATTAATGGAAGCAGACACCCCAATGGAATCAGTTTCCCGGATTGAATCAGACTCATTGATGGAATCAGACTCATTGATGGAATCAGACTCCCCGATGGAATCAGTCTCCCTGATGGAATCAGACTTATTGATGGAATCAGATTCATTGATGAAATCACACTCCACGATGGAATCAGACTCCCATATGGAATCAGACTCATTGGTGGAATCAGACTCATTGATGGAATCAGCCACCCCGATGGAATCAGACTCCCTGATGGAACCAGACTCCCTGATGGAATCAGACTCCTCGATCGTATCAGATTCATTGATTGAATCAGACTCCCCGATGGAATCAGACTCATTGATGGAATCAGACGCATTGATGGAATCAGACACCCCATTGGAATCAGTCTCCCCGATGGAATCAGACTCATTGATGGACTCAGACTCCCCGATGGAATCAGACTCATTGATGGAATCAGATACCCCAATGGAATCAGTCTCCCTGATGGAACCAGACTTATTGATGGAATCAGACTCCCCGATGGAAGATGGAATCAGATACCCCGATGGAATCAGTCTCCCTGATGGAACCAGACTTATTGATGGAATCAGACTCACCGATGGAATCAGACTCGCTGCTGGAATCAGTCTCATTGATGGAATCAGACTC
>NW_025129026.1:0-1121 GCF_004010195.1 Chiloscyllium plagiosum | reverse complement strand
ACTATGGATCTGCAGGCCTTGTCCTTCAAGGTCAAAGTGGTTGTAGGTTTATACGTTGCTGCCTCAGGACCTTTGGTGAATCTTTGCAATGCATCTTTAGATCGTACATACTGCTGTGACTGAGCATTGACGGTGGAGGGAGGGAAAGCATGTGGATGTGGTGCCAATCAAACTGCTAGCATATTCCTGGATGGGGTGAAGCTTCTTGTGTTGTTGAAACCCCACCATTCCAGCCAAGCGGGGAGCATACCATCGCGATTTTGGCTTGTGACTTGGAGATGGGGAACAGATCTTAGGGAGTCAGGAGATGAGTTGTTCGCCACAGTATTCCTCGCCTCTGACCTGCTCTTGTAGACACACTTTGTTTGTGTGGTATGTCCTGTTGAGTTTCTGGTTAACGGTACTCCTCAGGGTTTTAACAGAGGGCAATTTAGTGATGGAAATTTATGTCAAGGGATGGTTGTTAGATTGTCTCTTATTTCAGATGATCTTGAATAGTGGTTGTCCAAATATGTCTTGTCACAAGCTTGTATATTGATCAGCCCTTGCTGCATTTAAACAGAGTTTGCTTCAGTATCTCAAAAGTTACAGATAGTGCTGAAGTTTAGAGATGTTCAGCAATGAATGCATATTCTGACCTTATAATGGAGGGAAGGTCGTGGATGAAATGGTTGAAGTTGAGTGGAACCAGGACAGTACCCTGAAGAACTCGTCAGAGATGTTCTGGAGCTGAAATGACTGCCCTCCGACAACCATATCCATCTTCCTACTTCCCAGGTATGACACCAGAGGAGAATTCACCCCCAATACTCAATGATTCTGATTTTGCTCAGCCTCTTGGATGGCAGGAATGCGGCTCTGAAGTCAAGACCTGTCACCTCACCTCACCCCTGGAATTCAGCTCTTTTGTCCATGGTTGTACCAGGGCTGCAATGAGGTCAAGAGCTGAGTGGCCCTGGCAGAGCGCAAACTCGGCATCGCTGAGAAGGTTATTGCTGAGCAGGTGCTGCTTGTTAGCATTGTAGATGACCCCTTCCATCGCTTTACTGGTGGGCGACAGTAACAGGGCGATAAATGCAGAAACACACACACAACCCTCCACCATCCCGCTGTCTCCTTCC
>NW_025129025.1:0-1121 GCF_004010195.1 Chiloscyllium plagiosum | reverse complement strand
GGTGCTGTATCGGGGTCACGGTGCTGTATCAGGATCACGGTTCTGTATCGGGGTCACGGTGCTGTATCGGGGTCACGGTGCAGTATCGGGGTCACGGTGCAGTATCAGGGTCACGGTGCGGTATCGGGGTCACGGTGCTGTATCGGGGTCACGGTGCAGTATCAGGGTCACGGTGCAGTATCAGGGTCACGGTGCTGTATCGGGGTCACAGTGCAGTATCGGGGTCACGGTGCGGTATCGGGGTCACAGTGCAGTATCGGGGTCACGGTGCTGTATCGGGGTCACGGTGCTGTATCGGGATCACGGTGATGTATCAGGGTCACGGTGCAGTATCAGGGTCACGGTGCAGTATCGGGGTCACGGTGCTGTATCGGGGTCACGGTGCTGTATCAGGGTCACAGTGCAGTATCAGGGTCACGGTGCAGTATCGGGGTCACGGTGCTGTATCGGGGTCGCGGTGCTTTATCGGGATCACGGTGCTGTATCGGGGTCACAGTGCAGTATCAGGGTCACGGTGCAGTATCGGGGTCACGGTGCAGTATCAGGGTCACGGTGCAGTATCGGGGTCACGGTGCAGTATCGGGGTCACGGTGCTGTATCGGAGTCACGGTGCAGTATCGGGGTCACGGTATGTATAGGGGTCACGGTGCTATATCGGGGTCACGGTGCTATATCGGCGTCACGGTGCGGTATCGGGGTCACGATGCTGTATTGGGGTCACGGTGTGGTATTGGGGTCACGGTGTTGTATCGGGGTCACGGTGCGGTATCAGGGTCACGGTGCTGTATCAGGGTCACGTTGCAGTATCAGGGTCACGGTGCTGTATCGGGGTCACGGTGCTGTATCGGGGTCACGGTGCAGTATCGGGGTCATGGTGCTGTATCTGGGTAACGGTGCTGTATCGGGGTCACGGTACAGAATCGGGGTCACGGTGCGGTATCGGAGTCACGGTGCTGTATCGGGGTCACGGTGCTGTATCGGGGTCACGGTGCTGTATCAGGGCCACGGTGCAGTATCGGGGTCATGGTACAGAATCGGGGTCATGGTGCAGTATCAGGGTCACGGTACAGAATCGGGGTCACGGTGCGGTATCAGGGTCACGGTGCTGTATCAGGGTCACG
>NW_025129024.1:0-1121 GCF_004010195.1 Chiloscyllium plagiosum | reverse complement strand
CCCTTCCAGTGCCAATCCATCCTTTCTCAAGTAATGAGACCAAACCTGCTCACAGTACTCTAAGAATGCCCTTAGCAGCACCGTGTATAGCGACAACAGAACCTCTCTTCTTTTAACCTCACCCCCTTTAGTAATGAAAGACAACATTCCATTTGGCTACCTAATTACTTGCTGTACCTGCAGACCCGACCTTTGTGATTCATGCACAAGGACACACAATTCCCCCTGTACAACAGCATGCTTCAACATTTTATTCGACAAGTAATAACCCTGTCTCCTGTAACTTCGAACAAAATGGATGACTTCACGTTTCTTCTGCCAAACCTTGACCCATTCAGTCAATGTAACTATTTTCCTCTACAAAGTTTCACATTCCTCTGCACACTGTCCTCTGCCATTCATTTTCGTGTCATCTGTAAAGTTGGACGTGCAACATATTGTCCACAACTACAAATTATCTATATAAATTGTAAATAATTGCAGTTCCAAAACCCATCACTGAGGCTCACTACTACTCACTGTTTGCCAGCCAGAATAGTACACATTTATCGTCACTTTTTGCTTCCTGTTAGTTAACTATTCTTCTATCCATGGTTATACTCGACCACTAACACCACGCATCCTTACCTTATGCATCCGCCTCTTGTATGCAACTTGTCGAAGATCTTTTGGAAATCTCGGTACACCACATTCGCTGAGTCCCCGTTGTCCACCGTACTCGGCATGTCTTCATAGAATACCAATATATTTGTAAAGCAGGACCTACCCTACATGAATCCGTGCTGTGTCTTTTCAATCTCTATCGCAGTGATCTCTTATTCCTTCCTTTATAGTAGACTCAAGCACCTTCTCTACGACTGAAGTTCAGCTAGTTGGTCTATAACCCCCTCTCTTGTCTTCCTTCCATTTTTTTTTTCAAACACAGTGGCGCCAGATTTACTGTTTTCCAATCTGCTCCAATTGCCCCAGAGTCCAGCGAATTTGCAAGATTAACGCCAGTACACCTGTTATTTCCCCTGCCAACTCTTTTAGCACCTTGGGATGCATTCCATCAGGGATAGGAGAATGTATATCCTTAGCTGCATTAATTTGCCCAACACTAGCTTTTACGAAATAAGGAT
>NW_025129023.1:0-1121 GCF_004010195.1 Chiloscyllium plagiosum | reverse complement strand
CAGAGGGAGCAATAAATTAGAGAGGGTGGTTGGTCAGACGAGGCAGGGTGTTAGAAGGGCGGTCAGTGAGAGGGAGCAGAGAGTCAGAGAGAGTGGTCAATCAGAGGGAGCACTGAGTTTAATGGGCGGTCAGTCAGTGGGAGCAGTGAGTTAGAGGGTGCGGTCAGTCAGAGGGAGCAGTGACTTAGAAGGTGTGGTCAGTCAAAGGGAGCAGTGAGTTCGAGCGTGTGGTCAGTCAGAGGGAACAGTGAGTTCGAGGGTGTGGTCAGTCAGAGGGAGCAGTGATTTAGAGGAGGTGGTCAGTCAGAGGGAGCAGTCAGAGACGGCGGTCAGTCAGAGGGAGCAGTGAGTTAGAGGGGTGGTCTTTCAGAGGGAGCAGTCAGTTAGATTGGCGGTCAGTCAAAGGGAGCAGTGAGTTAGAGGGGGTGGTCAGTCAGAAGAGGCAGTGAGTTTGAGTGGGCGGTCAGTCAAAGGGAGATGTGAGTTAGAGGGGCAGTCAGTCAGAGGGAACAGAGAGATAGAGGGATGTTCAGTCAGAGGGAGAAGTGAATTAGAGGGATGGTTATTCAGAATGAGCAGTAAGTTAGAGGGGCGGTCAGTCAGAGGGAGCAGTGAGTTAGAGAGGGTGGTCTGTCACGAGTAGCAGTGAGTTAGAGGGGCATTCAATCAAGGGGAGCAGTGAGTTTGGCGGCGGTCAGTCAGAGGGAGCAGTCAGTTAGAGGGGGTTGTCAGTCAGAGGAAGCAGTGAGTTAGAAGGGGTGGTGAGTCAGAGGGAGCAGTGAGTTAGAGGGGCAATCAGTCAGAGGGAGCAGTCAGTTAGAGAGGGTGGTCAGTCAGAGGGAGAAGTGAGTTAGAGGTGCGATCAGTCAGAGGGAGCAGTGAGTTAGTGGAGCAGTCAGTCAGAGGGAGCAGTGAGTTAGATGGGGTGGTCAGTCAGAAGAGGCAGTGAGTTTGAGTGGGCGGTCAGTCAAAGGGAGATGTGAGTTAGAGGGGCAGTCAGTCAGAGGGAACAGAGAGATAGAGGGATGTTCAGTCAGAGGGAGAAGTGAATTAGAGGGATGGTTATTCAGAATGAGCAGTAAGTTAGAGGGGCGGTCAGTCAGAGGGAGCAGTGAGTTAGA
>NW_025129022.1:0-1121 GCF_004010195.1 Chiloscyllium plagiosum | reverse complement strand
TATATACACACACAATCACTGCACTGACACTCATATATACACACTCAATCACCACACTGACACACACATATACACACACAATCACTGAACTGAAACACACACACAATCACTGCACTGATACACACACATTTACACACACACAATCACTGCACTGACAAACACACATATGCACACACAATCACTGCACTGACACACAAATTTTAGACACATAATCACTGCACTGACAAACACACTCACATATACACACACACAATCACTGCACTGATACACGAATATACATACACAATCACCGCACTGACACACACATATAACACACACAATCACTGCACTGACACACACACATATCCACACACAATCACTGCACTGACATACATACATATACACACACAATCACCGCACTGACACACACATATACACACACAATCACTGCACTGACACACGCACACACATGTACACACAATCACTGCACTGACATACACATATATACACACAATCATCGCACTGACACACACACACATATTCACACACAATCACTGCACTGACAAACACACACATAAACACACAATCACTGCACTGAAATACACACACATATACACACACACACAATCACTGCACTGACAAACAACACACATATACACACACAATCACTGCACTGACAAACAACACACATATACACACACAATCACTGCACTGACACACACAGACATATACACACACAATCACTGCACTGACACACACAGACATACACACACAATCGCTGCACTAAGAAACACACAATGACTGCACTGACACACACATACACACACACAATCACTGCACCGACACACACAAATACACACAAATCACTGCACTGACACACATACATTCACACACACACACAATCACTGCACGGACAAACACACATATACACACACAATCACTGCACTGACACACACACACATATGCACACACAATCACTGCACTGACACACACACACATATACAGACACAATCACTGCACTTACAAATACACATATACATACACAATCACTGCACTGACACACACACGTATACACACACATAATCCCTGCACTGACACACACACATATACACACACAATCACTGCACTGACACACACACATA
>NW_025129021.1:0-1121 GCF_004010195.1 Chiloscyllium plagiosum | reverse complement strand
CAAGGTTTACAGGATAACATCAGAGGCTGGAAAGTCTGTGCGAAGTAATTTACCTCCTGACTCGGCAAAGTCTGATGCAAAAAGTACAAGTCAGGGTGCTTGAGAAGGGATTAACTCTGCTTTCTCTTCATAGATGCTGCCAGACCTGCTAGAGTTTAAGAAATTTCTGTTTTGTTTACACATCAGGATGTCTGGATGAATGCAGCTTGGGGAAGAAGGCACTGAGTACAGTAAATCCCTCTGCCACACTGACAACTCAATGCTCTTCCAATTACATAGCCCTTCTTTGAGGTTTTCCCCTGTTTGGTTGAAAACTGAAAAAAATAGTTTTTCTATTAATACTTTCCTCTCACTGAGAAAGCTTCAGTCCAACCCACATCCTACAATCTGCTCTGAAAACTCTGCTCACATTTTGATAGTGTGCAACGCAGTTGCTGAAAACTTCCACAACAAGAGTAAAACACACAATATTCTTAAAAAACGAATTCACTATTTTCCATGTTGACAGATCCATTAAAATTCCAGATACAAATTCAGATTATTGCCAAGAAGTCCAGTCCTTCCTTGGACCAAAATATATTGTCTACTACATTTTGTTGGAACAAATGTGATTGTTTTTGAGATGTATTGCCTGCAGAAAAACAGGAATTATTACAAAAAACATTTCAAGAAGTTGAAATCAAGGACAATACAGCCAGGGTGAATGGCACCCAATATACAGCCTTTAATATTCCTCAGTCACTGTTGCACAATGCCAGCAGTTTAGCAACCTATCAAGGCTTGTGTCTCAACACTATCCAAACTCCTGACCTCCACCTATGAAAGCAAAGATAACAAGTACATTGGAGCTCCAAACCATGTACCACCGAAACGTGGAATTATAAAGGCATTCCTTCGCTGTCACTGGGTCAAACATCTGCAAAGTTCACTCTGACTGCAATTCAAAACTCACCACATTACGAAACACGATCAATGAAGAGTAATAAATGCTGCTATGCTTGCGATATTTGTGTCATGAATGACCAAAAGATAATAAGACATAGAATAAACAGACCAGGGGTGGGGAACCTGTGGCCTTCTAGGCCAATGTGTGTGGCCTTTTGAATGAATCCAAATTTTGC
>NW_025129020.1:0-1121 GCF_004010195.1 Chiloscyllium plagiosum | reverse complement strand
CGGGCGTGGGTTTAGGTTCCCAGCAGCGACTGCGCCCAGCGCAGGCTCGTGGAGGTGAGTTTGGGCACAGCGCAGGCTTGTAGAGGTGAGTTTGGGCCCAGCACGGGCTCATGGAGGTGAGTTTGGACCCAGCACGGGCTTGTGGAGGTGAGTTTGGGCCCAGCACGGGTTCGTGGAGGTGCGTTTGGGCCCAGCGCAGGCTCGTGGAGGTGAGTTTGGGTCCAGCACGGGCTCGTGGAGGTAAGTTTGGGCCCTGCGCAGGCTCGTGGAGGTATGTTTGCGCCTAGCACGGGCTCATGGAGGTGAGTTTGGGTCTAGCAAGGACTCGTGGAAGTGTGTTTGGGCCCAGCGTAGGCTCGTGGAGGTGAGTTTGGGCCCACTGTAGGCTCGTGGAGGTGAGTTTGTGCCTAGCACAGGCTCGTGGAGGTGAGTTTGGGCCCACTGTCGGCTCGTGGAGGTGAGTTTGGGCCCAGTGCAGGCTCATGGAGGTGAGTTTGGGCTCAGTGTGGGGCTCGGTGACATTGGCACCAGTTGCAGTGGGGAGGTGGACCTGAAGCAGGCTCATGGTGGTGGCAGAGTTGGGTTGGGCTGGTGTGGTATCAAGTGGCTTTGGTGACATCTGCGTTGTCCAGGTCCATCGAGGGGATACAGTGGTGATGACTGAAGAATGGGGACCTCTGTTCCAGTGGCGTGTTGAAGTGGACTCGTGCCTAGCCGCCTGGACCATGGCGCAACGCTTCATAAGAAGGGCTATAAAGTTGAATACTCTTTCTTTATTTCTTTCTTTTTCTGACTTTTTATATTCTATGCTTTGTTTTATTTTTGTGTCTTAAGATGGTGCTGGAGGGTTGTGACACTGTACAACACTTTGCACTATATTTTTGTAACAGACTACACATGACAATAAATAAAATCAAATTCAATCTAGAAGGACAAGGGCAGCAGATACATGGGAACACCTTCCCCTGCAAGGTCCCCCTGCAAGGTCCCCTTCCAACCCACTCACCATCCTGACTCGGAAATATATCACCGTTCCTTCAGTGTTGCTGGGTCAAATTCTTGGAACCCCCTCCCTAAGGGCATTGTGCGTCAACCTACAGCACTGCAATGATTTAAGAAGG
>NW_025129019.1:0-1121 GCF_004010195.1 Chiloscyllium plagiosum | reverse complement strand
CTATTAACCGTGTCCGTATTAACATCACGGCTGCTAAGTCTGTGTATCGGGCCAGTGGCGCAATGGATAACGTGCCTGACTACGAATCAGGAGACTGTAGGTTCGAATCCTACCTGGCTTGCCGGCAGGGCGGACTTTAATCCCGTTTAAAAATTGATTTTTCAAAAGCCGAAATAAGGTGTGAGCTCCTCATCTGCAGGAACGAGAATGCCTTCATTAAATGCCCCCGAGAACATGAGCGTCAATGTCCCAGCGTCATCACAGGAGGGAAGCCGAATAGTCACGCGGGTGACTTATGGGCACCTTTCCATTGCATAAAGCCACCGATCGAATAACGTTGCTCGCGGTGATGCTCTGCTTTGAGCATTTTTCGAAACTCTTTGGCCAGTGGAATCAGAGAAGAATGAACGGTTAACTGTCCAACTGATCTTTATAGAGTGTGAGTTCTCGAGTCTCCTACCCGCTGACTGATAAAGTTTTCCTACCAGTCTATTCAAAGCTTTCTGCATCTTATCTGAAATCTACCAACCCTGGTGATCGATCAAGAGCAAATGTTTCCTTCAATCTGTAATTCCTTGCTCCTCAGTATTTCGTACACGTCAATCATGTCTCCTCACAATCAGCTCTGCTCTGAGAAAAACAACATTTTGAAAGTCTTGTGTTCACTGAAATTTCTTGCCTGGTTTTAACCGTTCGGTGAATGGAATAGTCCCACTGCAAACATTCAGCACAAACTTTCAGTAAAAGCTATTCAATGCGGGGAACCATAGTACTGCTCTTTTCGTCAACAATGTGTAAAAGTCCCCTGTAACTTTCGATTTCGCATCCCGTGGGGCTATTTGTCCGTGTTCAACGACGCTTCCCAGGAAGGTGACTTTGGCTTTGGCAGATTCACTTTCAGCGAGGTTTACAAACCAGTTTGACTTCCGAATTCGATCAAAAAAGCCCGATAAATGCTGTAAATATTCAATCTACGAGAGTTTGAAAGTCACCAGGCACAATATACACCAATCTGTTGCGTATTCGGCAATTACCCTGTCAGTTAACCTCTGAAATGTGGCTGAAGTGTTTTTCGTACAAACGGGATAACTTTAAATTTCTGCAGGCCAGTTGGCGTTACA
>NW_025129018.1:0-1121 GCF_004010195.1 Chiloscyllium plagiosum | reverse complement strand
ACATTAATCCTCTGGTTAGTTCCTCTGATGAATACAGTGAATATATTTGACGTGAGGAGATGAGCAATGTATCCTCTAGGATTAAGTCCGTTGTGCAGTTTGTTTAAGTGCTATCTCTGACTAACTTGTCAATGGTCCTGACCATTTGTAGATTGTCCAGTTCGGATACCTGAATCTCAGACAGTTCAATTTTATCTTGAGCTTCAAAACCACTTTTATCTGCCAGAAATACAATATTCGATTAGGTGCCTCAGAATTGAGAGCCCTGACTAAGTTGTTCCAATCAGAACGAACATTTCAGGAACAAAAGGCAGATAGCAAGAGTTTTGAAATTGGTTGTTGGCAACAAGAGATATTTGATTGAGCGAGGCAGAGGGAAATATGCTGCATATTTTCTTTGTGCCTCAGTTATGCAGGACATGTTTCGTGGCAAAATGTAGAATCAGAATTGTTTTGCATCTTATTATTTGAAACCTATTATCAGCTTTTATTGTCACTGGAAACGGTCATATTACACTTCAAAACATTTTAATCTTTTCCCAACTAAGTAGACCGTCTGGTGCAGCAACATTCACAGGGGAAAGAGGAAGGGAGTTCGAGGTTGGAATCCAGTGACAGTGAATTGATGGCAATGCAATTCCTAGATTTATTCCGCTGTAGTTCCCATAGAGTTTGAACAATTTGGAGCTGCTGTCAAAGCATTCTTCGATAAATGTTGAAATGTTACTTTCATTGTACAAACATTCTGGAACAATCCCTGGTTGTTGGAAGGTGATAATAACTAACATGGTTTATGTACTGTCAAAACATGTGGGCTGTGTTCTCCGTGATAGTGTCAAGCTCATTGTGTTCAGGTCTGTTGTGATGTTGTAGTAGAGTCCCTGATTCTTTGCCAGGTGGCCTGTGTTCACTTACAACCTGTTAGAGAGGTATGTAACACAATCGCTTATCAGGTTACTTCAGTGCAAGAAAGCAGATTGACATGTCTGGGTGTTTGTTGGAATTCCACTCACAGAGGCCAATGAAATCTATTCAATCGCTGTCCTGACTTGTGTCTCTTAGATATTAAACAGAAGTTTGGTGGTTAACAGCTTTTTCCAGATCAATATTTGTTCACAAGC
>NW_025129017.1:0-1121 GCF_004010195.1 Chiloscyllium plagiosum | reverse complement strand
CAATGGCCATTAAACAGTCCGTAATCAAGGATTATCTGCCCTCCATTTGTGTTCTTAATGTAGCGACTCAGAAAACCAGCTCATACATACACCACATATGTCGCCTCCATAGGATTGTTACTGATCTGACTTGCTCAGTCTGTGGGCAGATTGAAGTCACAAGTAATAGCGATAAGGCCACAAGATAAAGGAGTAGTATAAGGACATTCAACCCATCGAGACCTCTCCATTATTTGGTTATGGCTGATATGTTTCTCAACCTCATTCTTCTGCTTTCTGTCATCTCCTGTAACTGTTGATCCTCTCATCAATCAGGGACCTATATACGTCTGTCTTGAATAATTGCATTGACTTGACCACTAAGTCCTCTACGGCAAAGAGTTCTAAAGAATTACGAGCCTCGTGCTGAAGAAATTCCTCAGCATCTCAATTCAAAATGGTCATTCTTTCTCTCTATACTGCGCAGTAAACTCCTGGTCTCTCGTGCTAGTTGAAAAACTTCTCCTCAGCCACTTTATTTGCCCCTCTCTGCATTGTTTAAGTTTCAATCCGATCCTCCTTAAACTTCTAAACTGCATCAAGTACAGCTCCCGAGTTTTCAACATTTTATGACAAACATTTCTTTCCCCCAGGATCATTCTTTTAAACCTTCTTCGGTCCCTATCCAATGTCATCATATCTTCTCAAATATTGTGTGCAGTTCTTGTTTTCTCGTTACGAGAATGATTTTATCATACTGGAGAGGGTTCAGAAAGTATTTACCAAAATGATGTCATGAATGGAAGTCTTGGGCATATTTGTTAAGTATGAGAATGAAGATTTATAAAGGACATGAGGGGCAGCTTTTGTTTTACACACTTTGGTCACTGTGTGCAATAAACCGCTAGAGGAAGTGATGGATGCAACTACAGTTAAATTATTTAAAAGTCGTTTGGATAAGTAACTGATTAGGAATGTATTGGCGGTATATGGGCCAAAGGCAGGCAGGTGGGTCTATTTTAATTTGGCAATGAGTTCTGCATGGCATATATGGAGTGAATGGTCTGTTAAACTGCTGTATGACTCTGACCCTACCCTTAGATATCGGACCTAACTTCTTGCAAGATTGCAAATGCGGTCTG
>NW_025129016.1:0-1120 GCF_004010195.1 Chiloscyllium plagiosum | reverse complement strand
AACCAGCGTATCTACATCTGCAACATGACCCACGTCTGGAGCAGCCGTTACAGAGAAGAGAAGCCTGGAAACAGAGATTGGGGGTTGGCGTGGTGGTCACTTCCTGATCCAGCCTGGATTTTCCAAGTACATTTCCAAAACTACACCTAACCATCGGAGTGGCCTCGATCTGCCCCTGCTTTGCAGGTCCGAGGGCTGAATGGAACATCAGAACATAGGGCTGAGGGACACAAGTGGGCCATTCGGCCCTTTCACACTACTGCACCAGTAAATAAGGACATGGCTCATCTCATTGTGATCCCAGCTGCAAGTTTCTTTCCATACACCATTATTCCTGATTCACCTGTCCACGGAAAATCAGACAAAGCCAGCTTAGATATAATATAAAGATCCAGCCATCCCAAACTTCTGGGAAAGAGAATGCCCACTTGACTGAAATCCCAGTTCTCCTAATTCCTGCTCTGACGGAGGTTGGAGGATGTCACTGTTTCCTTTTCTAGTCCCACTCTTCCACTGCTCACAACAAATTTTAAATGTAACCAAGTTGGTGATATGGCCGATGATGAAGGTCTCAGACTGGGTGAGGTTCAGTGTCAGGAACAAGTCAGCTAGGTTTCTTACGTCAGCCACAAGTAACTAATAGAACTAACGGATGCACATAGTGGATCTGTGGTTAGCACTGCTACCTCCCATCGCCAAGGAGCTGCGTTCAATTCCAATCTCGGGCAACTCTCTATGTGGATTTTGAACATTCTCCCTGTGTCGTGTGGGTGTCCTACCAGTGTTATAGCTTCCTCCCACAGTCCAAAGATATGCAGCTGAGAGAGGATTGGCCATGCTAAATTTCCCATAGTGTAGGTTAGATAGATTAGTCATGGGAAATGCAGGGTTACATGGATAGAGTAGGGGGGCAGGTACGGGAGGGGATACTGTTCCGAGGGTCAGTGTGGACTTGATGGACAGAATGTCCTGCTTCCACACTGTAGAGATTCTATAAAAACAACAAGAAGTTTGGACAATACAAACACCCAGTGGGTATCTATATGATCCACTCTCCTCTAGGTTTTGTATGTTCCAATAAGGTCAGCTCTCAGTCCAAGAGTAACCTGTTAATGCCTTC
>NW_025129015.1:0-1120 GCF_004010195.1 Chiloscyllium plagiosum | reverse complement strand
TCTCAGATATCTGTTAGAGTAATAGGGTTGTAATGGTAGGGGGTTTTAACCTTTCCAAACCTGGACTGGGATTGCTACAGTGTTAGGCATTTGGATGGAAGGAATTTGTTAAGTGAGTTCCAGAAACTCCCAGTCATATGTAAAAGTCCCAATGGAGAATGGGACTAAACCTGACCTCCCCTTGGAAACAAGGTCGGGAATGGGACTGAGGTGTTACTGGGGGGGCACTGTGGAAAGTCACCACATTTGTATCAGTGTGAAAATAGCGATGAAAAAGGACAGGCCTGGTCCACAAGTTCAAGTTATACAATGGAGCAAGATAGTATTAGACAGGTATTTTTAAAGTAGATATGGGGAGGCTATTTGCAGGTAAAGGGAAGTCTGGAAAGTAGGAATATATGAAAACCAAGATAAAAGGAGCGTTCAGCACCAGTATGTTCCTGTTGTGTGCAGCTCAATGCTGACAGCATTAGGAAACACTGGCTCTGGTCAAGAAAAAAGGGGCACATAACTGGCTGACTTGAGTGAATCCCTTCAGGAGGATCGGGTTGTCGAAATACACTGAGAATGAAAAACAGGAATGTAAAAAGGGGACATCAGATAGCTTTGGCAGAGAACGTTAAGGAGAATCCAAAGAGATTCTGCAAGTGTATTAAGAATAAAAGAAGAGCTAGGGACAAAACCGGTACCCTTAATGATTAATGAAGCCAATGAAGTGTGAAACTACAAGATCCGAAACAAATATTTCACTTTGGAACTTACTGTGGAGAAAGACTGGGACCCTAAACAGTGCTTGGCCTGACTACTATTGGAATACTGTGTGCAATTCTGGTCTCAATGCCACAGGAAGACTACTGTGGAACATGAAAGGGTTAAAAAAAATGAACAAGGATGTTGCCAGGGTTGGAAGGTTTGCGCTACAGGGAAAAGCTGAATAGGCTGGGGCTGTTTTCACTTGAATATGGGAGGCTGAGGAGTTAACTGATAAAAAGGTGTTTAAAACCATAATGGTCATCGATACAGTCAATAGACAAGGTCTTTTCCTCAGGCTTGGGATTCCCAAAAGACAGGGCATAGCTTTAAAGTCCGAGGGAAACTTTTTAAAGGGATCTAAAAGACA
>NW_025129014.1:0-1120 GCF_004010195.1 Chiloscyllium plagiosum | reverse complement strand
GGCATCTGAATTCAATAAAAAATGCAACTGGAATTAAGAATCGACTGATCTCCAGTAAACAACTGTCAATGGCAGAAGAAAATCCCTAATGCCCTTCCGTGAAAGATAACTGCCAATGTAGCAGTGGCCCAGCAAGCTACTCATTGTCTTCATAACTGTAAAGTCTCAGCAAAGAAAATAAACTGGATGGACCACATGACATCTACCAAGGTACCAGAAAATACAAGCACAAAATCAACTCTCTCGACCCTGCAACTTTCTCTTCACTAACATCTGCCACTAGTACGAATGGAACAGCTTGACATAGTCTTACTCACGGAATCATAAATTACTGACAATAACAAGAACCCACCATCACCATTCCTAGATATGTCCTATCCCACCAGCAGCACAGACCAGACAGAGGAGGTGGCATAGTGGTGTACAGACAGGAAGGACTTTCCCAGGGAGTACTCAGCATTAACAGAAGACGGCAGGATGGCTCATGGCTCCTGCTGATTACCATATACCGTCCTCCCTCGGCTGATGAATCAGTACTCCTTCATGTTGAGCAACACTTTTAGGAAGCACTGAGGGTGTAAATGGTGCCAAACGTACTCTGAGTATGGGTTTTCAATATGCACCACTAAGAGTAACTCTGCAACAGGATTAGTGACTCAGCTGGTTGGGTCCTAAAGGACGGACCTGCTCAACTGGGCCTGCAGCAGGTGGTGAGAGAACCAAGACGAGGGAAAAACATACTTAATCTCATTGTTATGAATTGACCAGCTACAGACAAATCTGTCCATAACAGCATCAGTAAAAACGACCATCACACAGTCCTTTGGAGACAATGCCTTGCATTCAAGTGGAGAGTCTTCTCCAGTGTGTTTACAGACACTATCACTTTACTGAATGGGATATACTTCGAGCAGATGGCGGACCTCAAAAGTGGGCATCTCTGAGGCACTGTAGTACAACAATAGCAGAATTGCACTCCAGCACAACCTGAAATCTCATGGCTTGGCATACCCCCACTTAACCATTCCCATCAAGATAGTGGATCAATTCTGGCTCAGTGCAAAGTGCAGGATGGCATACCCGGAGGACCGTCAGGATAACCTAAAAGAGGCAGGTGAAA
>NW_025129013.1:0-1120 GCF_004010195.1 Chiloscyllium plagiosum | reverse complement strand
CCTGTGGCAGTGGCAATAGCCAGAACAGAGTCCTGTGGCAGTGGCAATAGCGGGAACAGGGTCCTGTGGCGGCAGCAATGGTAGGAACACGGTCCTATGGCAGTGGCAATAGCAGGAACAGGGTCCTTTGGAAGCAGCAATAGCAGGAACTGGGTCCTATGGCAGTGGCAATAGCAGGAACTGGGTCCTATGGCAGCGGCAATAGCAGGAACAGGGTTCTGTGGCAGTGGCAATAGCAGGAACAGGGTCCTGTGGCAGCAGAAATAGCAGAAGCAGGGTCGTGAGGCAGCATCAATAGCAGGCACAGGGTTCTGTGGTGGCAGCAAAAGTAGGAACAGGGTTCTGTGCTAGCAATAGCAGGAACTGGGTCCTATAGCAGCAGCAATAGCAGGAACTGGGTCCTGTGGCAGTGGCAATAGCAGGAATAGGGTTCTGTGGCGGCAGCAATAGCAGGAATAGAGTCCTATGGCAGCAGCAATAGCAGGAACAGGGTTCTGTGACAGTGGCAATAGCAGGAACAGTGTCCTGTGGCGGCGGCAATAACAGGAACAGGGTCCCGTGGTGGTGGCAATAGCAGGTCCAGGGTTCCGTGGCGGCAATAGCAGGAACAGGGTTCCGTGGTGGCAAAAGCAGGAACAGAGTCCTGTGGCAGCAGCAATAGCAGGAACAGGGTCCTGTGGCAGCGGCAATAACAGGTACAGGGTCCTATGCCAGTGGCAATAGCAGGAACAGGGTCCTGTGGTGGCAATAACAGGAACAGGGTTCTGTGGCAGCAGCAATAGCAGGAACAGCGTCCCGTGGTGGCAATAGCAGGAACCGGGTCCTGTGACGGTGGCAAAAGCAGGAATACGGTCCTATGGCGGCGGCAAAAGCAGGAACAGAGTCCTGTGATGGCAATAGCAGGAACAGGGCCATGTGGCAGTGGCAATAGCAGGAACAGGGCCCTGTGGCAGTGGCAATTGCAGGAACAGTGTCCTGTGGCAGCGGCAATAGCAGAAACAGGGTCCTGTGGCATTGGCAATAGCAGGAACAGGGTCCTGTGGCAGCGGCAATAGCAGAAACAGGGTCCTGTGGCTGTGGCAATAGCAGGAAAGGGGTCCTGTGGCAGTGGCAATAGCAG
>NW_025129012.1:0-1120 GCF_004010195.1 Chiloscyllium plagiosum | reverse complement strand
GGAGGCAGGTAGCTAGGAATGCGATAGGTAGATAAAGGTGGGTTTGAAAGTGATAGGTGATGAAGGGAGACAGAACGCCTCATCTACTGCATCCTTTAAACTCAGTGTACGCTTCTCTACATTGGCGAGACACACGTGGATCATTTCAGAGAACATTGCTGGAATAGCCATATTGACCAACTCCACCACATTGTGGCTGAACACGTTAACTCTCCCTTCCACTCTGCCAAGGACTTGAGAGTCCTGGGCCTCCTCCATCGCCAAAGCCTAACCACCCAAAGCATGGATGGAGAAAAGTTCCCCTTCTGCCTTGGGATCATCCAACCACAGGGGATTAATATAGATTTCACCAGTTTCCCCATGTCCCCTAATTCCACCTTAACAGACCAGTCTTCCAACTCAGCACCGTCCTCGTCCCCACTTTTGAACGTTCCTATGTGTTCATCTTCCTTCCCAGCAATCTGGTCCACCCTCCTCTCCGACCCATCACTTTCAGCCTTACCTTCAACTACCTATTAGATCAAAGGAAGCAGCTTAGAAAAATGCCAAGTGTTGTCGTAAGCCAGTGGATTCTGCAGAAATGTAGGACCTAGCAACGGACGACCAAGAAACTGAGAAGGAAATCAAAAAGCGAAAGAGCATGCAAACAAAAGAAAACCATAAATACTGCTAAAGAAAAACATAAAGACAGCTGAAAAAAAAACGTACATCAGTGTATGAAACAAAAGTAAAAATAAGGTCAAATGTGGAACAGGAGGTGTGCGGACAGGGTAAATGTATTGAAGAGAACAGAGAAATCACAGAGGAAAAATCAGTTTCTTTGTGTCTATCTTCAAGGCAGAATATTCATAATTCTCCCAGAAATACCAAGTGACCATGGGACTTGTGTAAGTAAAATCTAAGATCATTCTTATCAGTGTTGAGGTCATCTTTTAATAGAAAGCTGGGTTGAGTATTTATAAATCTGACAGACTAGATGCACTTCATACAAGAATTTCAGAGGAAGCAGCAATAGACGTATTGATTGCATCGCAGATTATCATGTTATTTTCCAATACATTACCGAAAGATATTTAGCCAATCTGGAAAAGGGCAAAGGTTATAAATATTATCCAACAGT
>NW_025129011.1:0-1120 GCF_004010195.1 Chiloscyllium plagiosum | reverse complement strand
GATCCCAACGCTAATTTCTTATGTACTGATGAGGAAGTACGCTACTTTGACTAATTCTGCATATCCATCCTAGGACAGGCCAAACAGAGACAAGCACAAGAATTCCTAGAAACATGGCATTTCGGAACTCCATCAACAAACACATCAATTTTGACTCCATCTACCACCCTCTGAGAGAAAAGGGCCGAAAATGACATCATCGACACAAGAAATTACAATACCAACCCAAGGAAACCGAAACACTTGAATAGAAAGTGGAGGATAACACCAGCACTTCACTGGAGGCTTATTTACTGAGTACAGTCAATGGAACAAACCAGGAACTGTCATTAGCTATTGCTTCAGAATATATCAGAGTGTTCATGGCTGCCACCACATAGAATCATTGAATGAAAATGCGAGCCTGCACCACCAAGTGAATATCCAAAGGCTTTTTTTGAAAGTTTGTGAGATTACTTGCTCAATCACCCATCTAGGAAATGCATTCCAGACACATGTCACCAGTGGCAGAACGGCGGATCAGTGGTTAGCAATCCTGCCTTAGAGCGCTGGGGACCCAGGTTTGATTCCAGTCTCGGGTGACTTCCTGTATGGATTTTGCGCATTCTCCCTGTGTCTGCGTGGTTTCCTCGAGGTAATCCAGTTTCCTCCCACAATACGATGATGTGCAGCTTTGGTGAATTGGCTATGCTTAATTGCCCATAGTGTTCAGGGATGTGTAGGTTAGGTGCATTAGTCATGGGTAAATATAGGAGGAACGTGTTTGTGTGGGTTACTCTTTGAAGGGTCAGTGTGTATTGGTTGGGCAAAAGAGCCTATTTCCGCACAATCGTGATTTTATATTCTATGTCTGTGCCACCCTCTCAATTCAAAACAGATTCACAAATCCTCTCTGAATCCTCTGCCTTTCACTTTAAGTATGTATCCCTTTGTTTTTGACCCTTCGAGTAAGCTGCTGTCTGGTCATCCTCTCCATTCCCCTTATGCTCTTGTACACCTGTACCAGGTTCCCTCCTCAACCTTCCCTGCTCCAATGAAAAAAGGAGCAAGTTTAGCCCTCGCCCTTCAAAATTTGAGTACTCGCTTCTCTTGTTAATTCAGATGTGCATCATCTCACATT
>NW_025129010.1:0-1120 GCF_004010195.1 Chiloscyllium plagiosum | reverse complement strand
CTCCCTCAACCATTTTTTCATAAGACATGCCTTTCAGTCCAAGCAGCATCTTGGTAAATCTCATCTGCACCTTCTCTAAAGCTTCTGCATCCTATGTATAATGAGGTGACCAGAACCGAACACAATATTCCAAGTGTAGTCTCATCAGGGATCCATACAGCTGCAGCACAAACTCGTAGCTCTTAAACTCAATTTCCCTGCGAATGAAAGCCAACACACCATACACCGTCTCAATAAACCTATCACCTTGGATTTCAGATGAGGGATGTAAGGACGTGCACCCCACGATCCCTCTGTTCCTCCACATTGTCACGAATCCTGCATTTAATCCAGAAATATGCATTCAAATTTGAAATTCCAAAATGAATAACTTCACTCTTTCCCAGGTTGTACTCCATCTGCCACTTCTCAGCCCAGCTCTGCCAATGTCCTCTAGCAACCTACAAAACCCCTCCACATTGTCGACAACTCCACCAACCCTCGTGTCATTCGCAAACTTCCTAACCCACCCTTCCACTTCCTCATCCAAGTCATTTATAAAAATCACAAAGAGCAGAGATCCCAGAACTAATCCCTTCAGAATACTGCTGGTCAAAGTGCTCCAAGCTGAAATTTATTCTCTAACCAGGCAGGTTTCCCTTTATCCCATGCCTCATTACTTTCTAAATGTGCCTGTCATGGGTTCCTAATCAAACACATTGCTAAAATCCATATACACCACATCCACTGTTCTGTCCTCACCAATGTGTTTTGTCACATCCTCAAATAATTCAGTAAGGTTTATGAGGCATAACCTGCCGCTCACAAAGCCATGCTGACCAACTCTAATCAATCAATGCTTTTCCAAATAATCATAAATTCTGTCTTTCAGAATCCTCTCCATTAACTTGCCCACAACTGATGGAAGACTGACTCATCGATGATTCCCAGGATTAACTCAATTGGCTTTCTTGAATAAGGGAATAATGCTTGCCACCCTCCAATCATCTGGTATGACTTCAATGGACAGTGAGGATGCAAAGACCATCGCAAAAACACAGTAATCCCTTGCTTCCCTTCCCATAACAACCTAAGTTATATCCTTTCCGGCCAAGGGGACTTACCTATCCCCGTGATTTTT
>NW_025129009.1:0-1120 GCF_004010195.1 Chiloscyllium plagiosum | reverse complement strand
GAGAACTGCAGGGCTAGTGAATAATACAAAAAAAGCAGTAACTGTGCATGATTTAGAGACCAGTAAACCCTGTGAATAATGTATAAAACAGCTTCCCTGATTAGAATGTGGGGAACAGTAGTTCCCATGTATATTATGGAGAACCGCTGTCCCTGATTGTAATTTAGAGAACTGTAGTCCCTGTGTAAAATGTAGAGAATTGTGGTCATGCGTACATCGTAGGGAAGAACAATCCCTGTGTGTAATAATGAGAACAGCACAGCCTATGTATAATATAGAGAACAACATTCCCTTTGTTAAATAAAGAGAGCAGTAGTCCATGTATCTCACATAGGGAACAGCAGTCCCTCTGTGTAATATGGAGAACAGCGGTCACTGTATATAATATAGAGTAGCAGTTACTGTGTCTGTTTTAGAGAACATCAGCTCCTTTGCATAACATAGAGAACAGCATTCCCAATGTTTAATAAAGAGCGCAGCAGACCCTTGTGCTCAGACAGTGAGCAGCAGTTCCTGTGTCTCAAAAAGGCCACAGAAATGTAATATAGAGAACAACAGTTCCTGTGTGTATTATAGAGAACAGTAGTCCCTGTGTCTATTTTTGAGAAAAGCAGTGCCTGTGCACAACATAGAGAGCGGCACGGTGGCACAGTGGTTAGCATTTTTGCTAATACAACACAGAGCACTAAAGCACAGTACAGCCCTTGATGGAGCACCTCGGCTAATGAAGTAAGTTAGACTGGTAGAACACACAGCATTACAGATATGTTAAGATACTTGATGGTACCATTCGTCTAATACCGGACATTAGATCAACACAACATAGCACATTACAGCGTAGTACAGGCCCTTTAAGGAACAACTCGGCGAATGAAGGAAGTTAGACTTATAGAACATACTGCATTACATCGCAGTACAGGCCCTTTATGGTACCATTTGGCTAATACCGGACATTTGACCAATATAACATTGCACCGTACAGCGCAGTACAGGCCCTATAAGAAACAACTCAGCTAATAAAGAATGTTAGACGGATAGAACATACAGTATTACATCGCAGTACAGCCCCTTTATGGTACAATTTAGTTAATAACGGACTTTAGACCAATACAGCAGAAAA
>NW_025129008.1:0-1120 GCF_004010195.1 Chiloscyllium plagiosum | reverse complement strand
CCTGTATTCACTTCCCATATCGGAGTCATTGTTGGTTTGCGAATGCCAAAATTTTGGCATTCGCAAACTAACAATGACTCCGATATTCTGAACAAAATCCTTCATGTAACTGATGAACAGAAGTGGATCCACCACTGGTCATCGGCCTCCAGTGTTAAGAACAACCATCTAACACCACCACCTGTCTCCAACTTTCAAGTCAATATTGTATCCATTTGGCTAGCTCTACCTGTTCCCGTGTGATCTAACCTTGCTAACCAGTGTCACCTGGAAAACTCTGCCCAATCCCGTGCTGAATTAACTATAGAGAGAGTCTTCTGCTCTGCCTTCATCTATCTTCTTAATGAGCTCATCGGCAAACTCAGTCTTGTTCATGAGATAGTGTTTTGTATCCACCGACACCTACAAATGGACCTCACCACCAGGGATACATTTCCCTCCCCAACCCTATCCATTTTCCGCAAAGATGGTTCCCTCCTTGACCACTTGGTCAGGTCCATGCTCCTGAACAAGCCACACTCAATTCCTTGTACTTTCCCATTGCAGGCCACATCCATCATAGTTTCAGCTGCACTTCTAGATATGTCAATTATTGTTTTCGTTGCTGCCGATGCTGTCTCCTTTACATTGTGCAGACTGGACGCCTTCTCGCAGAGTGCTTTACAGAACATCTCCAGGACAACTGCACCAAAGAACCCTACTGCCCCCTGTCTGAACATTTCCCTCCCCCCTCCCTCCCATTCTTCCGAGGGCATGCAGGCCCTAAGCCTCCTCCATCATCACTCCCTCACCATCCGATGCCTGGAGGAGGAGCGCCTTATCTTCTGCCTCGGAACTCTCCAGCTCCAGGGCGTCAATGTGGACGTAAACAGTTTCAGCATTACCCTCAACACAGTTCCAACCGTCCAGCTCAGCATCGCCCTCATGACCTGTTCCACTTGTCAATCGTCCTTCACAATTATCTGCTCCACCCTCTTCTCCAAAATATCACCTTTACCCCCACCTCCACGATCGCCGACAGATTCGCAGCCTCCACGGTGTCCACAGCCACCGGGAACACCGTTTCTGCAATCGCCACAGCCACTACCGCCCCCAGAGTTGCTTTCGCAGCATCTACTTC
>NW_025129007.1:0-1120 GCF_004010195.1 Chiloscyllium plagiosum | reverse complement strand
GAGAGCTTTACTCTGTATCTAACCCTGTGCTGGACCTGACCTGTGGTTATTTGATGGGGACAGTGTCAAGGGAGCTTTACTTTTCGTGTAAAGAATAGAGAGAGTTTTTCTCTCTATCTAACACTGTGATGTTCCCGTCCTGGGTATGTCTGATGGGGACAAAATGGACGTGGTGATGTGCCTGAGTGCAGCCACTTCCAATGAATGGAACAGTAAATTTATATAAATTCACAGCCAGACTTGACTTTGCAGGTTCGAGTAGCCTATGAAGCCCACCTGAACCCAAATGGGATGCCCAGCGCGCGCGCACACACACACACACACACACACACAATCATTCCAGTCCCAATGTAGTTATGAGACCAATCTGTCTCACCTGGTTCGACACTTCCTGCATATCTCACAGGACTGCTCTCGCGAGCAGAACTTTCCTGTTTTGCACCGGCACACCGTGTTGTTCTGTGCAGAGCAGGGAGACACGACCTCCTGATCTGTGGAGCAACGCAGCAAGCAATTGAAATTGGTCCATTTGCAGGCAGAACAAAGGACGATCAATTCAAAGATGCTTCAGACTGATAGCATAGTAGGCCGGCAGGAGGCTGGAAGAAGACAGCAAGCCAGGCAGCATCAGCAGGTGGAGTGTTCTTCCAGCCTCCTGCCTGTCTACTTTGGGTTCCAGCATCTGCAGATTTGTTTTTGTGTCAGACAGATAGCATAGCACAGTGTGAACTTCTGTGCTGTAACATCTGACAAACCGAACCCTCTGACCTGGAGCTGAGGGAATTCAGAGTCACAGCTGGCGATACAGCTTCCTGATGGTCGCACACAAGGGTGGTAAAGACATCCCTTTCCAGAGCAAAGGTGACTTAATGCAAAGCAGAAACGTTTCAAAGTTTAACCCAGGAATAGTTTTAACTCTGACTTCTTACCTTCTCTACAAGAATGACAGGCCAGGCAACTGTCTAGGCCATTAGGATATTCAGTATAGTCTTCTCCCTCAGTACAAGGTTGGCACTTGCCCCTGGTATAGAGCGTGTTACAGCTGTCAGCCACATAGGTTCCTGTAATCAGTGAGCAGGCCATTAATGAACAAGTCAGATCAATAACCACTCCCTTGCGA
>NW_025129006.1:0-1120 GCF_004010195.1 Chiloscyllium plagiosum | reverse complement strand
AACACCAGTACAGCACCAGTATAGCACCAGTATAACACCAGTACAGACCAGCACAACACCAGTACAGCACCAGTATAACACCAGTAACACCGGTATAACACCAGTATAACTACATGGACCGGTTCACAGTGGCAGGTCAGTGCCTATAACACCGGTATAACACCAGTATAACACCAGTAACACCGGTAACACCAGTATAACACCGGTAACACCAGTATAACACCAGTAACACCGGTATAATACCAGTACAACACCAGTAACACCGGTATAACTACATGGGCCGGTTCACAGTGGCAGGTCAGCACCAGTAACACCGGTATAACACCAATACAGCACCAGTAACACCAGGACAGCACCAGTATAACACCAGTACAGCACCAGTAACACCAGTACAGCACCAGTATAACACCAATACAGCACCAGTAACACCAGTACAGCACCAGTATAACACCAGTACAGCACCGGTAACACCAGTACAGCACCAGTATAACACCAGTACAGCACCAGTAACACCAGTATAACTACATGGACCGGTTCACAGTGGCAGGTCAGCACCAGTAACACCAGTATAACACTGGTAACACCAGTATAACTACATGGACCGGTTCACAGTGGCAAGTCAGCGCCAGTAACACTGGTATAACACCAGTACAACACCGGTATAACACCAGTAACACCGGTACAACACCAGTACAGCACCAGTAACACCGGTATAACACCAGTACAGCACCAGTAACACCGGTATAACACCAGTACAGCACCAGTAACACCGGTATATCACCAGTGTAACAACGGTATAACACCAGTAACACCAGTGTAACACCGGTATAACGCCAGTATAACTACATGGACCGGTTCACAGTGGCAGGTCAGCACCAGTATAACACCTTTAACACCGGTATAATACCAGTACAACACCAGTATAACACCGGTATAACACAAGTAACACTGGTATAACACCTTTAACACCGGTATAACACCAGTACAACACCAGTAACACCAGTACAACACCAGTAACACCGGTATAACACCTTTAACACCGGTATAATACCAGTACAACACCAGTATAACACCGGTATAACACAAGTAACACTGGTATAACACCAGTAACACCGGTATA
>NW_025129005.1:0-1120 GCF_004010195.1 Chiloscyllium plagiosum | reverse complement strand
AAGCCTTGACGGGTCGGATTAAAGAAAACCGTAGGACGTTCTACACTTGTGTACGGAACAAGAGGCTGGCCTGAATGAGGTTAGGGCCGATCAGGAAGAGTAGATGAAACTTCTGCCTGGCGTCAGAAGAGGGAGGGGAGGTCCTTAATTGATAGTTTGTTTCAGCATTCACTACTGAGAGAGACCTTGACATTTCTGAGGACAGCATAAAACAGACTGATATGCTCGAACAGGTTAATATTAGGAAGGAGGATGTATTGGAAATTTTCAAGCACACGACGATAGTAAATTCTTCTGGGCCAGAGGGGATGTTCCCAAGGTGACTACAGAAAGTGGGGGATGAAATTGCTGTGCCTTTGGCGATGAACTTTCTGCCCTCACTATTCACTGGAGTAGTACCAGACGACTAAAGGGTGGTAAATGTTATTCCCTTGTTCAACACAGGGAATAGGGATAATTCTGGGAACTATAGAGCAGTCAGACTTACGGCAGATGACGGGCAAAAATTGTTGGAGAGGATTCTGAGAGACAGGATTTCTGAGTATTTGGAAAACCATAGCTTGATTAGAGCTCGTCAGCATGACTTTGTAAGGGGCAGGTTATGCCTCACAAAACTTAGTGAATTCTTTGAGGATGTGACAAAACACATTGAAGAAGGTGGGGCTGTAGATGCGTTGTGCATGTATTTTTGCAAGGCGTTTGATAAGTTTTGCTATGATAGGCTCATTCAGAAGGTAAGGGAGCATGGATACGGCGAAAACTGGCTGTCTGGATACAGAATTGGCTAGCCCATAGAAGGCAGACAGTGGTAGGAGATGGAAAATATTCAGCCTGGAGCTCAGTGACCTGTGGTGTTCCACGGGGATCAGTTTTGGGATTTTTATAAATGACTTGGATGAGGAAGTGAAAGAGTAGGTTACTAAGTTTGCTGATGACAGGAAGTTTAGTGGTGTTGTGGATAGTGTGAAATGCTGTTGTGAGTTGCAATGGGGCATTCACAGGATGCAGATGGATTACAAAATGAAATAAATACATGAAGTAATTTATTTTGAATATTCAATTTGAATGCAGATTACAGGGTAAAAGACAGGTGTCTGAGCAGTGTGAAGGAACAGAGGAA
>NW_025129004.1:0-1120 GCF_004010195.1 Chiloscyllium plagiosum | reverse complement strand
TTTCTGGTTTGGTTTGATATTAGCAAACATTGTGCTGCAGTTGCAGGGCCACACATAATCAGGTCCATGCTGCCTCTACCTCTGCATCTCTGATGTAAGACTTTTTTTTAATTTCCCTTTTTTGTGAAGGGGTGGTTCTGGGGATTTGTGCATGCATTTGGAACAGCATCATTTGGCGGGGTTAACCTATTGTCTTTTCGGAAAGTTGTTCTGAATTATGTTCTCTTCTGCTTGTGTTTCATTCGGCTTTGTTTAAAACCAGTTTCATTACTCCTGGAGTATTCAATGTACACCCGGTTAAAACAATTATCAAAGTTAGGATTCGATCTACTTTCTTGGATTTGTTTTTTTAGGGTTGTGGAATATCCATGACAACTTCAACTTTGTTGTCTATACTCTTTGATCTATCCTGTTTCAACTGTTGACATTTAGAGCTTCTTTTCCCAAAGTCCAGAAAAAAAAACTGCATGTGTATCCCGCAATAGTTAGATTGCCTGAGTTTCGAATCGCTTTTCAACCACCTTCAGCAGCACCCCTATCTGTGAACCGCCGATATAAGTAAGGACAAATTGTATTCTTGGAACTGAGAGTTTTTCCAGTACTACTACCATGACATCCCCACTCTTCACTGGAGACTCTAAAATCACTCTACGTAATTTCAAGCTATTTCTCTCATCGTACATTCCCATCACGAGTACCTTGCTATGACAATAGTATGTCAGAGGTATCTATCCACTCATTTGAAATCAACAAAGATTTCCCCACTATTCACTGGAGACTCTAAAATCACTCTACGTAATTTCAAGCTATTTCTCTCATCGTACATTCCCATCACGAGTACCTTGTTATGACAATATGTCAGAGGTATCTATCCACTCATTTGAAATCAACAAAGATTCAGCATCACAGGATCCCGTGTCTATAAGTATTGTAACGTTCTTACATACAGTTTCTGGCCTATGCAAGTAAATTTCATCTTTGCGTGCGGTTTAAGCAGATCTGGCAGCCCCTCCTTAACCAATCCGCATCCATATCTTACATGCTGGTATCGCCTTTTAACCGCTACTGTATTTCGTATCCACCGAAATCATTGACATATCTTGTTTTTCTACATCTGATA
>NW_025129003.1:0-1120 GCF_004010195.1 Chiloscyllium plagiosum | reverse complement strand
AGGTTGAAGATCCTGGACCACTGAAGTGTTCCCTGCTGGGAGGGAACACTCCTGTCTGTTGATTGTTGTGTGGTGACCATTCATCTGTTGTCGTAGCCTTTGTTCGGTTTCCTAGTGTTTGTACAGTGACTGTGATTAATGCCAATCTCCATTGATTCTAATTATCCCAGTGGAGGGTTTTAATGATAAATGGGCGCCGTTCAATGTGTTATCCCATAACATGAGCTGGAGCATCACCGACATCACTAATAGGGATCAGCAGATTCAGAGAGAGGGGGAGGAGAGATCAGAATCTGAGAACATTAGACTGGAATGTTCCAAAAATGGATCAGAATCTAGAATCATTGGACTGGCATGTTCCAACAATAGATAGGAGTTTATCCAATTATGTTTGGTATCTTTCTGCATTTTATTGGTGGTCATTATCATTGCGGATCTATTACGCTCTTCTCATTATTCAATATTTTTATTATCCTTTCCTGGCTATGTTTGGTATTCCTGGTAAGTGTCACTGTCCAGTTTTTTTTCTCGATAAACTAGTTATGAGTGTATTAGTGTTCTTTCATATGGTCTACACTTCTTGTCGCTATTATTGTTCCTGCTGAAACGCTCAATCCAGATATTCACTCTGCAGAACACTACTAACTACATCAATAAACGTGTTCATTTACTGTATCCCTCTCTGCTCTGGCAGTGTTACTCACGGGTCTCTCTGTTGACCTGCTCAGCTCCAGCGTAGAACTACAATTTATTGTATCATGGCCTTTGTTATTTAAATATTAACAGCATGGAGGTCACTCTCCACTGTTCTGGTTACAAACTTCACTTCCTTCCACTGTTTGCATCCCATCCCTGGCCAATATCTGCACCTGAAGCAGACAAGTCACAACTGTGGGTGATCCCTTTGACTATGAACTCATTCTTCACATCATTCCCTGACCATTTCTAACTTGAAATACTCACCACTCCAGAATATATCTCACTGGCTTATTCCATCTGCAGTTTGAACCTTGAGCTATGAAATACAGTCTTAATGAAGCCAAGAATCTGCTGCTGACGCTCCGGCTTCAAACCTGCCGAAGCAAATCTGATTCGAACTCACACCAAACTCCAATCCATC
>NW_025129002.1:0-1120 GCF_004010195.1 Chiloscyllium plagiosum | reverse complement strand
GGCGACTGTCTTCGCTTCCATATCTCTCACACATACTCGGGGATTCCCTATCTCTCACACACACTCTGGGATACCCTATCTCTCACACACACTCGGGGACTCTCTGGGATTCCCTATCTCTCACACACACTCGGGGACCATCTGCGATTCCCTATCTCTCACACACACTTGGGGACTCTCTGGGATTCCCGACACTCTCTGGGATTCCCTATCCCTCACACACTCTCTGGTATTCCCTCTCTCTCAAACACACTCGGGGATTCCCTATCTCTTACACACACTCGGGGACCATCTGCGATTCCCTATCTCTCACACACACTTGGGGACTCTCTGGGATTCCCGATCTCTCACACACACTCGGGGATTCCCTATCTCTCACACACACTCGGGGACATTCTGGGATTCCCTATCTCTCACACACACTCGGGGAGCCTCTGCGATACCCTATCTCTCACACACACTCGGGGACTCTCTGGGATTCCAGATCTCTCACACACACTCGGGGATTCCCTATCTCTCACACACACTTGGGGACTTTCTGGGAATCCCTATCTCTCACACACATTCGGGGACTGTCCGGGATTCCCTATCTATCACACACACTCTTGGATTCCCCATCTCTCACACACACTCGGGGACTCTCTGGGATTCCCTATCTCTCACACACACTCGGGTACTCTCTGGGATTCCCTATCTCTCAAACAAACTCTGGGATTCCCTATCTCATACACACACTCGGGGACTCTCTGGGATTCCCTATCTCTCACACACACTCGGGGACACTCTGGCATTCCCTATATCTCACACACACTCTGGGATTCCCTATCTCTCACTCTCATGGACACTCTGGGATTCCCTATCTCTCACACACACTCGGGGACACTCTGGGATTCCCTATCTCTCGCACACTCTCATGGACACTCTGGGATTCCCTATCTCTCACACACACTCGGGGACTCTCTGGGATTCCCTATCTCTCACACACACTCGGGGACTTTCTGGGATTCCCTATCTCTCACACACACTCGGGGATTGCCGATCTCTCACACACACTCGGGGATTCCCTATCTCTCACACACACTCGGGGCACTCTGGGATTCCCTATCTCTTAAACACACGC
>NW_025129001.1:0-1120 GCF_004010195.1 Chiloscyllium plagiosum | reverse complement strand
TTTGAACTGTTCTCTGCTGAACAGGAATTTTTATTTTGAGTGAACCCTTAAATCCCTGATATATTTTGGTAGATTCGCTTAGAGAGAAACTGTTCCCGCTGAAGAAGAATTCAGAGCATTCAGACACTTTCTAAATATAATTGGCAATCAAAATATCACAAAACAAGATAAAGTGAAACTTACTTGAATGCAGTGAATGCTTTAGATAATTTCTACTCCTGTAAAATGTGCAGCGGACTCAGGATTAATTATGACATTCAAGGTGCATTCGCATTTTGCCTGGCGTGATGCTTTGAAACAGCAGTTGTGATTGATCTGTGGATAAGCACATCGACCTGGACCCAATATACTGACCACTGCAGCGGACAGCTGGAACTGACAACCGGAATCGGCAGATTCAAACCACTTTTAATGCCGGAGGAAACTTCACAGAAGCGCTTCACAGGAGGCTCCCAAGTACTGAGGATGTCACCTAGACAGGGGACGAAACGTCTGCAACACAAATTCCCAGCTCGGCGAACAGAACCACAACATATGCGACCAATGTTCTTACCGCTTAGTGAGAGCCTCTGTGTGTGCCGATTTTCTTCAAATGAGCAGTTCATTTCAAATTTGAGAAGGCATACGTGTGTAAATTGCTGTATTTAAGTTGATCATTTGTCCCTTGCAGAGGTATAAATTTCATGTTTAACGATGAAATGATAAATTGAAATACATGGGAAAACTTTGTTGTGTGAATTTCTTATCAGGTCTCGAGTAGTTACAGATCGTTGGGTGTTCTAGATATCAGATTTGGCGGAGGCAAATCGAAATTGATGGATTATTTGAAAAATCTACAATTGTTTTCATAAGGGATTCCTACTACATATGTAGCTTCCTGAACTAATAAACTATAACCAGTAGAGACGTCTTCGGAGTCTCGAGACCAGATCGGATCCAGACTCTGCAAACAGTTGCAATGATTGGTGCTGAATTCCGACTGTACATCTGAGTACTGCCTTGCCTGTTCGAAATCGAGCTGTGATTTATAATTTTTGAGGGTTTCTGTTCAGTAATATTCCTGTATAAAACATATCACAGCCTCACTTAATGTGATTCGAGAGGTGTGGTGTGTCAAATA
>NW_025129000.1:0-1120 GCF_004010195.1 Chiloscyllium plagiosum | reverse complement strand
ATAATGGACCCTAGTTCTATGTAAGGAAACCATTGAGAATAACAGCAGCCTGAAAGGAGAATGTACAATCAGTGCCTTGAGTTTACAAACAGAGGGCAAACTATCTGCAGCATCTGGAGTCCCTGTGTCTGCACAGATTGTGTCTCTCCAGGGTGTCAGTGATGTCTATTTATGACACACCAGTGTGACTGGGTATTCAGAGTTCTGAGTTTTAATGATCACCCATGGTACTGAGCCTTTGTGCCTCTAGTTCTTTGTAAGCATTAGACTGAGATCTTTACAGTGGGCTGTAAGCTCCTGTACAACACGGTATGAAAGGGGGATCATTGGCAAAGGTTTGGTGTGCTCACACCTACATCACTTTCACCACAGTTGAGGTTCACCAGGTAGGAAGATGGCCACAGGGTTCAGGAATCTTGCTGGATTCTCAAAACTGGAAGGTGTCATCGATTACAAGCATGTTGCTGTTGAGGTTTCAGTGAGACAATCAAGGCATTTGTAAATATTAAAGGGGTTCACTCGCTCAGTGTCCAATTAGTCAGCAAGTATTGACTAAGGCTTCTCCAGGTATGGGTGTGTATTCCGGGGAGGGGTCTTGTCTCATACAACCTTCAACACCCCTCAGTTCCATAGTGGGCAATGGACCACAGCCATTGGAGAGATGGATTCTGGGAGGGATGGGCTGTCTATTGAAGAGATGGCTCATGCCCCAGTGAAATACAGGCGATCAGATGTTCAGTGACATTGCAATAAGATTCACACAAGTACCAAGGTGATCTGTCCAAAGCATTAACATCCTGCTGAACTCCACAATGTCACCTCAAGACATGACCAGTGACAGGACCATTGTGTATATGGCCAATATTTGGCAGGTACTGAAAAGGATGCTGGGACACACACCATCAACAAGCCCTGGTTAGTAAACCCTCAAAACAACATCCATCCCTAAGACCAGCCAAATGAACGACAGCAATAACTACACACCCATCCCCACGTGCATGTATTTAATGAAGGTTATAAGCAATACCGTTCCTGTAAAACCAAAATAAATTATTCCCCGTGTTCTCCCATATGGACTCTGTGATTTCTTACATTTTTCCTGCCTGCTGCACTGTAGCCT
>NW_025128999.1:0-1120 GCF_004010195.1 Chiloscyllium plagiosum | reverse complement strand
GAAATTTTCTGTTTTGGGGAAAAGACGAAACAGTAGAAATTTATTTAAATACAAGGAGAATGCAGAACTCAGTGTTACAGAGGGATTTGTGTGTCTTAGTACATGAATCACATCAAATTAACCTGAAGATGTAGCAAGTGATTTGGAAGTTAAATGTGATTCTGTTTCGTGCAAGGGATGTTGGGTATGATCTTAGCGATGTTTTCTGCATCAGTACATGACATTGCTGAGATTACATCTGTTGTATTATGTGTAGTTATAACTGTCTAAACTGAAAATAAAAAAAAACAAAATTGGTTTCGAAACGTCTCAAAGATGTTTCTCTTTACTCATTCCTGGGATGAAGGCATTACGTTATGAAGAATTATCAGTTCGGCCTGAAAATGAGGGTTGTTTTATTGACCATATAACATCTTGAGAAGAGTGTAGTTGGTGAATACCGGATGGATATTTCTTCTTGTGTGGGAGAATAAAACTGGGGAAATACTTTAAGAATAAGTCAGTTTCAAAGGAAAGGTCATTGGACAGAAACATTGAACTGCGAATTCTCTTCCTACATGCTGACAGACAGGCGGAGCTTTTCCAGCAATTACTGTATATGTTTAAGAATATTCATTTTAACACAGATATTGTGACGACATGAAACGCTTATTTTTACATTATGCAAGCACATATTAACACATCTTCAAAACAAGTATGATCATTTATTATTAATAAATTGATTCTACAATAACGCACTGACCTGGAGTCGAGAATGCGATGGAGTCATACAGTTGAGACAATGTTCAAGAAGAGCTCACAGAGTCCAGTATGGGACTGATAACGTTACTGATTTAACTTACAGATGGAAAATGTAGCCTATCTGTGGAGGAACAGTCTATTACCCACTTTCTGTTACCCTATCGCTCATCACAGAAATGAGTGGGAGTGAAGAAAAGCCCAGTCGTCTTTCCCACGAATGGAGGATTCCTGATGAGGATTCATTGGAATCTCCCCATTGCCTGAAGCAAAACAATTCAGCCAAATTCAACTGTTTCATGAAGAAATCCCATTGCTAGAAGGCTGTGCAATCAGAATAACTACAGAAGTAATTATCCAACTCGATAGTGAGGGGAACAGA
>NW_025128998.1:0-1120 GCF_004010195.1 Chiloscyllium plagiosum | reverse complement strand
CACAGCTCGATCTCACCATGACCGTACTCCATTTTCCTTACATTCTCCCTTTTGGCCTCCCTATTACCTTGCCTGGGTCTTATTTATCTTGGTGCAAAAGTGAGAACCCATTTCCCCATGCACTCCTTAATTTTCACCAAATTTATATCTGTTTGTCTTTCACAACAGCGAAATGCCCATTCTCCTGTGGCATTGTGCCTCCACATCTTCTATTTCCCATCAACCCCCTCCACTTCTGTCAAGTTCTGAAAAAGCCCATTTTACGGTCAAATTGTACTTCTGAAAAATAGTCCCACTGGACTCGAAAAGTTATCTTTGTTTGACATTCGCCACAGATGCTGCCATATCTTCTGATTTTCTCCAGAAATTGATGTTTTTGAACAATTCAAAAGATGCGTGTTTAACCATGAAGCACCGTACACTGGGGAGTGAATGATAATACAAGGTGTGCACATTCATTTGTTCTGAAACGACATAAGGCTGGAATCACCGACACGACAGAGCTCTTAATCATAGTCGGGCAGAGAAACAGAGGGAAACACATCATTTCAAACAGAGAATATAACAAAATTTGAATGAAAGGTTTTAAGTGAATATGTTGCATAGTTTTGCGGAACGTGACACCATGGACAGACTCTCAGAGGAATTAGAATATTGAAATGGATGTGTTACCACATCAGACATCAGAGTGACTAAATGGGTACAGGGGTGATAGTTGTCTGGGTCTCGGGTACCTTCGGGGACAGACAGCAGATTTGTCCAGCAGATATTTCAGCACAAACTCATATTCATGTGGTGCTGTGCACCACAGCGGAACAAAAGCAGAATTGTAATCAAACACAATCTGTAACTTTTTTGTGAGAATAATCCCTCAGTCTACCATTACCATCGAACCAATCTATGGTTCAGTGAGAGTGTAGGCAAACGTGCCAGGGTCAGGACCAAGTGTACCAAAACTTGATGACAAACCGTGAAAGCTACCACACTTAACTGCTTACATTCCAAATTGCAGAAATAACATCTGACATAGAGGGCGAAATGATTAAAAAAAAGATCTGATCGAATTTTTGCATTCCTGCCACAACCGGTCAGAACTGGAGTTGAACTCTGAAACATCTGA
>NW_025128997.1:0-1120 GCF_004010195.1 Chiloscyllium plagiosum | reverse complement strand
TCAATGAAAGCCATGTTAATTCAATGACTAGGGGTTCTCTCATTATACACTGTCTCTATCCTGACGCTTTTATTCATCGGAACAAACTGCAATTCATTGAATCATATAATCAAACTTCAAAAATTGTTTCATTGAATCAAACATTATTCATTGGTTCAATGAAACAAACTCAACTCATTTGTTTAATGGATTTATGAGCATTCAGTCATTCAATGAATCAAACTGCACTCATTCATTCAATGAAACACACTGCACGCGCTAATCCAATGTGAAAATCATTTTCCATTCATTCAGGGAAACAAACTGCAATCATTAATTCAATCAAACAGACTGCACGTGTTAATTCAATCAGTCGAGCATCTCTCATTTCTTGAAAAACGCGAGCTTAACGCTATCAATTAACGACACAAACTGCATTTATTCAATCAATGAATTAAACTTCAATCGTTGATTCAATAAATCAGACGTTATTCATTGATTCAAGGAATCAAACTTAACTCATTTGTTTAATGGACGTATGTGCATTCAGTCATTCAATGAATCAAACTGCACTGATTCATTCAATGAAACACACTGCACGTGCTAATCCAATGTGAAAATCATTTTGCATTCATTCAGGGAAACAAACTGCAATCATTAATTCAATCAAACAGACTTCACGTGTTAATTCAATGACTAGAGCTTCTCTCATTTATACAGTGTCTATATCCTGACGCTTTCATTCAAAGGAACAAACTGCAAATCATTGGATCGTTTAATGAAATTTTACGAATTGATTCAATGAACCAAACGTTATTCATTGAATCAATTAAACTAACACAACTGATTTGTATATTGAATCCGATCGCATTCTTCCATTAAATGATTCAAACTGCACTCATTTATTCAGTGAATCAGACGCCAGGAATTACTTCAATTAGGAGAGCTTCTATCATTGAAATCGTTATTCGCGAGACATTGACTGAAACAGACTGCACGTGTTAATTCAATCAGTCGAGCATCTCTCATTTCTTGAAAAACTCGAGCTTAACGCTTTCAATCAACGACACAAACTGCATTTATTCAATCAATGAATTAAACTTCAATCGTTCATTCAATAAATCAAACGTTATTCATTGAT
>NW_025128996.1:0-1120 GCF_004010195.1 Chiloscyllium plagiosum | reverse complement strand
GGAGTGCAGGGTCATAGCTCCTTGAAAGTGGAGTTGCAGGTAGGTAGGATAGGGAAGAAGGCGTTTGGTATGCATTCCTTTATTGGTCAGAGTATTGAGTACAGGAGTTGGGAGGTCATGTTGCAGCTGTACAGGACATTGGTTAGGCCACTGTTGGAATATTACGTGCAATTCTGGTCTCCTTTCTATTGGAAAGATGTTGTGAAACTTGAAAGGGTTCAGAAAAGATTTACAAGGATGCTGCCAGGATTGGGGGATCTAAGCTACAGGGAGAGGCTGAACAGGCTGGGGCTGTTTTCCCTGGAGTGTTGAAGACTGAGGGGTGACCTTATAGAGGTTTATAAAATCATGAGGGGCATGGATAGGATAAATAGACAAAGTTTCTTCCCTGCGGTGAGGGAGTCCAGAACTAGAGGGCACAGGTTTAGGGTGAGAGGGGAAACATGTAAAAGGGACCTAAGTGGAAACTTTTTCACGCAGAGGGTGGTACATGTATGGAATGAGCTGCCAGAGGATGTGGTGGAGGCTGGTACAATTGCAACATTTAAGAGGCATTTGGATGGGTGTATGAATAGGAAGGATTTCGAGGGATATGGGCCGGATGCTGGCAGGTGGGACTAGACTGGGTTGGGATATCTGGTCAGCATGGACAGGTTGGACCGAAGGATCTGTTTCCTTGCTGTACATCTCTATGACTCTATCACTGTTCAACAATGAAATTAAGGAAAAAAAAAGTTAATTTTAAAAAATTCTTTTAAATCATTCTATTAACTCTAGATTATAATGAATGATGTACTCTTCAATTTTTCCAAATGTTCTCACCTGCAGTGCATCTTTGTAATTCCAAAGCAGAACTATTGTGTGTTTCCTGTTTGAAAAGCGCACATTGACTCCATATTGTTGAATATTAATCACTTTGTTATCATATGGCAATGAAATTCTGTTTAAAGGAAAATAATGAATGAAAAGATATTGAAGCTGTAACTATTGAACTTGCTTTAATATTTTTGGGCAGCCTGGTGGCACACTGTTTAGCACTGCTGTCTCTCAGCCCCAGAGACTGTGGTTCAATTCCCACCTCAGGGAACTCACTGTGTGGAGTTTGCACATTCTCCCCGTG
>NW_025128995.1:0-1120 GCF_004010195.1 Chiloscyllium plagiosum | reverse complement strand
CAAGCAGATGGGATTAGTTTAGAATAGTATCATAGTCAGCACAGTCGTCCTGGGCCGAAGGGCCTGTTGCTGTGCTGTACTGTTCTCTTTTCTAACTCCGCAGCATCGACAGTGCCAAAGTCCCTCAGAATATTGGTTGCTTCATTCAGTTTCTCTGTCATTCTTCAAAACTCCAATGAGGTCAAACTCGATCAATCCACCTCTTTAATTGGAAAATGCTTATATTTCCAAAATCAGCCGAGCCAACCTTCTCTGGTGTGCCTCCAATGCAAGTATATCTTTCCTTAGGACAACCGTACTGTTCATAAGTTTGTAGATGTGGTCTGACTCTCCCTTTGCATAGTTTTCCATGACTTCCTATTTTAGACTTCCGATTTTCTAATAAATACCATCATTTGATTTGCCTTCTCTATTACCTGCTGAAACTGGAATGTACCTTTTTTAAAAAAATGATAGACAGGATTCCCAATTCCCTTTGTGCAGTCAGTCTTAAACCAACCAGTATTAGCCTGACAGCAGGACACGAGCATGCAGAAACATACGATAAAGGATATGGCGATAAATGACAACTGAACTTATAGAAACAATGGGAGATGCATTTTCTTAAAGACAATTGGATTTTGAGCCAATTGGATTTTATTTCTTGGTGTGAACATAAATGGCAGAATATATAAGTATGGGGGAGGTTTGTTGTGGTCGGAGGATATGGTTTGTTTGCATTTTCAGAAGCCTGTAGACAACTTTCAATTCGGGCTACTGAAGAATTCGTGAGAGAATAGGGCCTATTAAAGATCAATGAGGCCGTCCACGTGTGGAACCAGAGGAGATGGGTGAGATATTATACAAACAAACAAAAATCCTATCAATATTTACAATGGAGAATGACATGGAAACTCGGAAATTTGGAAAAATAAATAGTGATTCCTGGAAAGAATCCACAATGTAGAAGAGAAGGTCCTGGAATCTTAAAATGGATAAAGGTGGACCGATCCTCAGCAACTAATAAGATGGATGCCAGCATGTTGTGGGAAGTTAGGCAAGGTATTGCGTGGTACTGAACAGAGATATTTTGTACTATTGACAGATACGTTGAGGTGCTGGAACACTGCGGGCTGCAGTG
>NW_025128994.1:0-1120 GCF_004010195.1 Chiloscyllium plagiosum | reverse complement strand
AGTATAATAATATTCCCCTACAGGCTGCATGTAAGAATGTGGGAATAATGTATATCGTGCTGTATTTCTTATGGTGCAGAATATCTCCTTCTCTGATTGTATGATTGTGGAAGGGTAGTCATTGAGCAGCCTAAGGCAGAAATTGCTGGGTTCTGAAAACACGTATTAATAAAGGTTGTACAACTCAACTGCAATAGCTTCCAAAAGTATGTTATTGTGAAAGTAATCGAAAAATAGCAGCTTATTGCAATTTGAAACCAGAGAATGGAGAATGGAAAACGGTGAAATGGTGGAACTGTGAAGCAAGTACTTCAATTCTGTCTTCACAGAAAAAAAAATCAACAAAACAAACAAAAAACTCCCAGCACGGCTAGGAAACCCAAGTCAGGTGAAAAAAAAGAATGAAATTAGTAAATATATGGTTTTGTAGAAAATATTGGGATTGAAAGTAATGAACATAGACAACGTCAGCATAAATTTATGAAATGGGAATCATATTTGAGATACTGGCTGGTAAGTTAATTATGGTGAAGCAATGGATGTAATGTATTTGAAGTTTTGGAAAGTTTTTCAGTAAAGTCCCAAAACTAGTGTGCACATCACATCTTATGTAACTGGTGCTAATGTATGGACATGGCCTTAGCACGGCATAGCTGGCTGGAAACAATGAGTGGTATATTTTGATATCGATTTTGAGTTTTCTCTCAGGTGTATTTTACGGGGTAAATACAAGACATTTCTGCATCAAACTGGCACCGTTATAAATAATTTTAATACTGAGAAAAGAAAGGTATAGCTAGAAGAAAATCCATGGGTCCTGAGTCAGCTCCTTACTATCGGTGACACCTGCATCCCCCATCACCAGACACCAGCTTCATTACCATCTACACCAGAGACCACCAACATCGAAATTGCTGATCCTCAGGTGCCATCTTTGCCGCTGGGCCAATACTCTTCCATCACCGCCTCGTTGCTCCCAGCTGGAACCGATCTCGGCCATCCCAGCGTCGAGGTGAGCCTCCCGAATGTTTTATCCATGACTATCATTAATAACGACACAGACCATGTCACTCAGCTTTCACAGAACCATTTTAGGTAGAGCTTACAAATAGCAAGGAGA
>NW_025128993.1:0-1120 GCF_004010195.1 Chiloscyllium plagiosum | reverse complement strand
AGATTCACCACTTTATGGCTGAGGAGGTTCGTCCATATCTCTGTTCTGAAAAGTCTTCTCTTTACTCTGTCCGCTCGGGGCCTCGTCTCACCTACCATTGGTAATACCTTCCCAAAATCCACTCTGTCCAGGCCATTCAGTATCCTGTAAGTTTCGAGTAGACCTCCTAACATCTTCTGAACTCTGCCATATATAGACCCAGAGCCCTCAGATGATCTTCGTTTGTTAAGTTTTTCATTCCTGGGACCATTCTCGTAAATCTCCTTGGAAAACGCTCCAGGGCCAGTACATCCTTCCTGAGATATGGGACCCAAAACTGTGCACAATAATCCAAATGTGGCCTGACCAAAGCCTGAAACAGCCTCAGACGTACATCCCTGCTTTTATACTCAAGCCCTCTTGAAATAAATGCCATCATTGTATTTGCCTTCCTAACTATTGACAACCTGCAAGATTACCTTTCGAGACTCCCTAGGCCTTTTGCACTTTTGACTTCTGAACCTGCTCGCTATTAAGAAAATAGTCCATGCCTGTATTCTTCCTTGCAAAGTCCATGATGTCACACTTGCCCACGTTATACTCCATCTGCCACATCTTTGCTCGCTCCCCTATACTGTACAAATCCTTCAGTTGGAGAAAGTGAAGACAGCAGATGCTGGAGATCAGAGTCAAAAAGTGAAAGCACAGCCAGTCAGGCGGCATCCAGGAGCCGGAGATTCGATGTTTCAGGCATAAAGTCTTCGCCAAGAACGACGGGGTTGGGTGGAAGTGGACTGAGAGATAAATGGGAGGGGCTAGGGCTGGGAGGAACGTAGCTCGGACAGCGATAGCTAGATGAAGGTGAGTGGTGATAGCGAAAGGTCAGAGTGGAAGGTGGAGTAGATACATGGGAAGGAAAATGGACAGGTTGGACAGTTCAAGAGGGCGGTACTGAACTAGAGGGTTAGATCTGGGATAAGGTGGTGCGAGGGGAGATGAGGAAATTGGCGAAATTGCCTTTGATACGGTGTGGTGGAGTGTCCCTTGGTGGAAGATGATGCGTTCTTTCTCCAGACGACTGCTGGCTAGAAATTGGCCATGGAGGAGTCCAAAAACTTGCATGTCCTTGTTGTAGTGGGAG
>NW_025128992.1:0-1120 GCF_004010195.1 Chiloscyllium plagiosum | reverse complement strand
GAGTGTGTGATTGATATGGTGAATTTAGTACACGGCAGTGTGTGTGGGTGAAATTGTCAATTCAGTATACAGCAGTGTGTGAGAGAAATTGTGAATTCAGTATACAGCAGTGTGTGAGTGAAATGGTGAATTCAGTATACAGCAGTGTGTGAGTGAAATGATGAAATCAGTATACAGGACTGTGTAAGTGAAATGGTGAATTCAGTAAGCAGCAGTGTGAGAGAAATGGTGAATTCAGTACATACGAGTCTGTGTTTGAAATGGTGAATTCAGTATACAGGAGTGTGTGAGTGATATGGTGAATTTAGTACACAGCAGAGTGTGTGGGTGAAATAGTCAATTCAGTATACAGCAGTGTGTGAGAGAAATTGTGAATTCAGTATACAGCAGTGTGTGAGTGATATGGTGAATTTAGTTCACAGCAGTGTGTGTGAGTGAAATAGTCAATTCAGTATACAGCAGTGTGTAAGTGAAATGGTGAACTCAGTATACAGCAGTGTGTGAGAGAAATGGTGAATTCAATATACAATAGTGTATGAGTGAAATGTTGAATTCAGTATACATGATTGTGTGTGTGAAATGATGAATATAGTATCCAGGAGTTTGTGTGTGAAATTGTGAATTCAGTATACAGCAGTGTGTGAGCGAAATGCTAAATTCACTACACAGCAGTGTATGAGTGAAATGATGAATTCAGTTTACAGCAGTGTGTGAGTGAATGGTGAATTCAGTATACAGCAGTGTGTAAGTGAAATGGTGAAATCTGTTTACAGGAAAATCTGGTGAATTCAGTTTTCAGCAGTGTGGGAATGAAATGGAGAATTCAGTATACAGCAGTGTGTGAATGAAATGGTGAATTCAGTATACAGCGGCGTGTGGGTGAAATGGTGAATGCAGCTTACAGCAGCATGTGAGTGAAATGGTGAATTCAGTTTACAGCAGTGTGTGAGTGAAAGGGTGAATGCAGTATACAGCAGTGTGTGAGTGAAATAGTGAAGTCAGTATACAGTAGTGTGTGAGTGAAATGGTGAATTCAGTACACACCAGCATGTGTGTGAAATGGTGAATTCATTATACAGCAGTGTGTCAGTGAAATGATGGAATCACTACACAGCAGTGT
>NW_025128991.1:0-1120 GCF_004010195.1 Chiloscyllium plagiosum | reverse complement strand
TTATTGAAAAGGAACAGTCTGTTCCTCCCTTTCCCTTTCCCTGTCCTTCATCACAGCAATGTGTGGCAGCTAAAAAAAAAAGCCCAGTCGATTTTATCACTCATGGAGGCTTCCTTATGCATTGGAAGCTCCCCACTGCTTGAAGCAAAGGGAATTCAGCCACTTCCAACTCTTCCAGGAAGGAATCACTTGTCAGAATCTTGTGCGAACAGAATAACTTCAGAAGTAATTATTCAGACTCGATGGAGAGGGGAACAGACAGGAAATTCAGTGGCTGCAAACGGGAATCCAGGATGGTGTGTAGCCTCCCACGTACCATGATCCAGGATGTCTCAGAGTGGTTGCAGAACATTCTCAAGGGAGAAGGTGAGCAGCCAGAAGTCATCGTGCAGGTTGGTACAAGTGATATATGCAGAAATAGTGATGATGTCCTGCAGAGTGATTACAGTGAGCTAGGAAGAAACATGAAAGCCAAGGACCATGTCAGTGGTAATCTCCGGTTTACTTCCAGTGCTACGTGCTAGTGAGGGTAAGAACAGGACGTTCTGACAGATGAAAGCGTGGCTAAAGAATTGGTGCAAACGGCATAGATTCAGAATTTTTGCCCTTTTATTTGAAGGGCAGTGTTTGTCACTGGCCACTCGGGTGATTTCCTATCTTCCTGGTGGTGGAAATTGAATAAAGATTCGTGCACCTTGTGTCTTTCACTGTGTCTCACACCTACAAAAAGAAAAAAATAGAAAAAAATAAAAAAAATAAAAATAATAGATTCAGAATTTTAGATCATTAAGATCTTTTCTGGGGTTGATGTGACCTGTTCAAGAGGGATGGGTTATACCTGAACTGGAGGGAGGTGCATTATCCTGGCAGGCAGGTTTGCTTTGTGAACAAGGGAGGGTTTAAACTAGATTGGCTGGAGTGGGAGAGGTTGTGGGATCCTTAACAGCAGGGAGGCAAGTGTGATGCTGGAAGGAGATACAGTAAGCAGAAACAGTAAAGTGAAGAGACAGGTCAGGCTGGAGCCAGACAGGGAGCAAGGAATGCCTGTTGGATTAAATTGCATCTGTTTCAATGCAAGATGGCTGAAAAGTAAGACAGATGAACTCCGAGCGTGACTAGG
>NW_025128990.1:0-1120 GCF_004010195.1 Chiloscyllium plagiosum | reverse complement strand
ACCTCCAATTTTGGTGTCATCTGCAAACTTACATCTAATTTTCACCTCTCCCACAAGGAGAAACATCTTTTCAGTGGCCATCTTGTCAAGTCCCCTTTGGATGTGGAACAATAACAGAAAAAAACTGGAGAAACTCAGCAGGTCTGGCAGCATATGCATAGAGAAAGCAGAGATCCAGCTCTGGAGATGGGTTACTGAGCCTGAAACATTAACTTTGCTTTCTCTCCATATGGGTCACAGGACTGCTGAGATTCTCCAACAATATCTGTTTTTGTTTCAGATTTCCTGCATCCTCAGTTCTTTGCGTTTTCTTAGGATCCTCTTTATTTCAATAAGATTATCTCTCATTGTTCTAAACTCCAATGTCCATCCCTCCTTTTTATATTATGTCCAAACTGATCTGATGCTAATCTTCGTGGAATTGTATGTCTTTTTCAATTTGATGTCATCTTCAACTTCCTTAGTTAGCTTCAGATATTTCCCAGAGAATTTGTTTCTAATGGATTGTCAATGAATATATTACTTAATGTTTTGGAATATCTCTGTCAATATCTACTGATTGTATAGAATGAGCTGCCAGGGGAAGCTGGTACAATTGCAGCATTTAAAAGGCATCTGGGTGGGTATATGAATAGGAAGAGTTTAGAGGGATATGGGCCGGGTGCTAGCAGGTGGGACTAGATTGGGTTGGGATATCTGGTCAGCATGGATGAGTTTCTGGTTTCCTATATGTCCCCTGATTTTTCGTCATTCCGCCATTGATGACAATGCCTTCAGCTGCCTTGGACTAACTATGGGCCCCTCTCCAACCTTCTGTCCACAAGGCTTTCAAAATCATCATTTTTTTAACGCTTTCAGTCACCAATATCCTACCATCTTCGTAAATGATAAATGGTAGTCCTGTTCAAATTTGCTACGCAAATGGAATAATTGTAATTACAGAGTCATAGAGATGTACAGCATGGAAACAGACCCTGCGGTCCAATCCATCCATGCCAACCAGATATCCCAATCCAATCTAATCCCACTTGCCAGCACCCAGCCCATAACCCTCCAAATCCTTCCTATTCATATACCCATCCAAATACCTTTTAAATGTTGCAATTGTATCAGCTTCCAT
>NW_025128989.1:0-1120 GCF_004010195.1 Chiloscyllium plagiosum | reverse complement strand
CTCAGACATGGGGAGAACAAGCAAACTCCACAATGAAAATCACCTCAGGGTGGAATCGAAGCCAGCTCCCTGGTGCTGTAAGACAGTGGTGCTCGTCACTGTTCCACCCATTCCTCTTCTTTGATCCAAATGCCTAATCCCTTATTCCCAGACTGCGACTCTGCTTTAGAATCCCAGGTAGGGGGGACAAAGTTAAAAATCACACGACACCAGGTTACACGACACAGGTTTAATTGGAAGCACGAGCTTTTGGAGCGCTGCTCCTTCATCAACCTTCACCTGAGGAAGGAGTGGCACTCCGAAAGCTAGTGCTTCCAATTAAACCTGTTGGACTATAACCTGGTGTTGTGTAATTTGTAAATTTGTACACCCCAGTCCAACCCCGGCATCTCCAAACCCAGGTAGGGGCACATCCTTCCAAAATCTACCCTGTCAGGGCCCTGGAGAATGTAAAATGTTTCAGTGAAATCTCCTCCCAACCTTCTAAATTCCAGGGAATCTTGATCCAGTCCCCTCCCTCGATCATTAGACAATCCCCTCAACCCATCACATGAAATGTTGCTGTGTTTGATCAATTCAGTAAACATTTCAAGGAGGGAAGAAGAGAGAAAGAACCTCCCTCGATCATTAGACAATCCCCTCAACCCATCACATGAACTGTTGCTGTGTTTGATCAATTCAGTAAACGTTTCAAGGAGGGAAGAAGAGAGAAAGAATCTTTCTGCTTTGAATTAATACCAAACATTGAAAAAGCAGGAAAATATTCTCACCAAATATTTTTCACATACTCGGAGGTCACTGGTGTGGTGTCCTTATATTTTTTATTCTTGCCTTGTCTCTTGTTCATGTCATTTAGGAGAACAGAGTCAACCGAGCAGGAAATGAACAGCAGAGTTTGTTTTCTCTGTTGATTAAATTCACCTTGTTTGCTCCTCTGAGCACCTGAAAGAAGGGGCAAGGCTCCGAAAGATTGTATTTTCTAATAAACCTGTTGGACAATAACCTGGTGTCGTATGATTTTTGACCTTGTCCTCTGATCACATTCAGGTTATTCCCACAAGCATTGCATGTTCTTGCTTCTCCAGGACAGCAGGTGGCCATGTTGACTATGGCTTTCACA
>NW_025128988.1:0-1120 GCF_004010195.1 Chiloscyllium plagiosum | reverse complement strand
CTATGAGGTTGGAAGCTGTGGGTGGATGACTATGAGGTTGGAAGCTGTGGGTGGGTGACCAAGAGGTTGGAAGCTGTGGGTGGGTTGACTATGAGGTTGGAAGCTGTGGTTGGGTTGACTAAGTGGTTGGAAGCTGTGGGTGGGTGACTATGAGGTTGGAAGCTGTGGGTGGGTGACTATGAGGTTGGAAGCTGTGGGTGGCGCCAACACCTGGTGGCTCCAACTTGCTGCTTGCTCCCCCAGACCTCCATTTTGGACATCCAGCACTAATGTCTCCATGGACAGTAGCCACACTTGCCCCTTTTCCATGGATCGTAGCGTCAGACATGTACCAATCTCACCACATCGCCACATGGCACACCTCTGACCCACTTAGCCTATGATTCCTTTAGGAAGGAATCTACCATCCTCACCTGGTATCGGCTGCATGTGACTCCAGACCCCCAGCAATGTAGTTGATTTTAGCTGCTCTTTTGGGAAGTAGGGATGGCAATAACTGCTGGTCTAGCCACAGACACCTACATCCCATGAGTGAACAATAAAAATGTTGCTGCAAAAGTACTTTGCTCAAGGTGGGGAGTGGGGAACCAGTTCACGGATTAGGCCATTTTGCAGCTCAGGGTTCTAACCTTGCTCTCTTGCTCGATGAGGAATTTGCAACAGCAAATAGGAAGGGGGGAAAGTCTCAGATGCAGTCATATAGATGGGTTAACTCCAGGAAGTGTAAGAGAGGTAGGCAGTTAGTGCAGGAGTCTTTTGTGGATATACCCATTTCAAGTAGGTATGCTGTTTTGGAAAATGTAGGGGGTGATGGATTCTCAGGGGATCGTAGCACGAACAGCCAAGTTTCTGGTATTGAGGGTGGCTCTAATGCAACGAGGGGTACGTCAGCTTCCAAGAGATCAATCGTGTTAGGGGATTCTGTAGTCCGAGGTACAGACAGACGTTTCTGTGGCCAGCAGAGAAAAAGCAGAATGGTGTGTTGTTTCCCTGGTGCCAGGATCAAGGATGTCTCAGAGAAGATGTAGAATGTTCTCACGGGGGAGAGGGGCCAGCAGGAGGTCATTGTCCACATTGGAACCAACGGCATTGGAAGGAAAAAGGTTGAGATTCTGAAGGG
>NW_025128987.1:0-1120 GCF_004010195.1 Chiloscyllium plagiosum | reverse complement strand
GGGTTTTTGAGAGTGTACCTGGAGTATTGTGTATAGCGTTGGTGAGACTGTGCCTGAACTATTGTGTACAGTGTTAGTGAGACTGTATCTGTACCTTTGTGTGCAGGTTTGGTGAATCTGAACCTGGAGTATGTGTTGCAGTGTTGGTGAGACTGTACCTGGACTAGTGTGTTCAGTGTTGGTGAGACTGTACCTGGAGTATTATGTACAGCGTTAGTGAGACTATACCTGGAGTGTTGTGTACAGGGTTGGCGCGACAGTACCTGTAGTGTTGTGTACAGGGTTGGTGAGACTGTACCTGGAACATATTGTGTGCAGGTTTGGTGAGAATGTACCTGGAGTTTTGTGTACAGGGTTGGTGAGACTGTACCTGGACTATTGCGTACAGGGTTGGTGAGTCTGTACCTGGAGTATTTTTACAGGGTTAGTGAGACTGTACCTAGAGTATTGTGTACAGGGTTGGTGAGGCTGTACATGGGGTATTCTGTACAGGGTTGGTGAGACTGTACCTGGAGTGTTGTATACAGGGTTGGTGAGACTGTACCTGGACTATTGCGTACAGGATTGGTGAGTCTGTACCTGGAGTATTTTTACAGGGTTGGTGAGACTGTACCTAGAGTATTGTGTACAGGGTTGGTGAGGCTGTACATGGGGTATTCTGTACAGGGTTGGTGAGACTGTACCTGGAGTTTTGTGTACAGTGTTGGTGAGACTGTACCTGAAGTATTTTTTACAGGGTTGCTGAGACTGTACCTGGAGTATTGTGTACTGGGTTGGTGAGGCTGTATCTGGAGTATTCTGTACAGGGTTGGTGAGACTGTATCTGGAGTATTGTGTACAAGGTAGTTGAGACTGTATCTGGAGAATTTTGTACAGTGTTGTTGAGGCTGTACTGGAGGGCTGTGTACAGTGTTGGTGAGACTGTACCTGGAGTATTGCGTACTGGGTTGGTGAGACTGCACCTGGAGTATTCTGTAAAGATTTGGTGCGACTGTACCTGGACTATTGTGTACAGAGTTGGTGAGACTGTCCCTGAAGTACCCTGTACAGGACTGGTGAGACTGTACGTGGAGTACTGTGTACAGGCTTGTTGAGAATCTACCTGGACTATTGTGTGCAG
>NW_025128986.1:0-1120 GCF_004010195.1 Chiloscyllium plagiosum | reverse complement strand
GGAGTCGATGGGTCAAGTGGCCTGCTTCCACGCGTAGGGATTCTATGATTAACACCTTACGGCAGAAATTAGTTAAGGGAACAATATCTGAGTTAATTCCAAAATCCTTTCCTCAGTGAGGAGATTAAATCTGTACACACTACTCCAGATGTGATCTCTCTCAGACCATGTACAGCAGCAACAACACGTTACCAGACTCCTGTAAGGTTTCCACCCAGGTTAGAACAGTCTCAGCTGTGTGGGGGAAAACACAGCATTGCTGAAAGATCATTGTCCTTCTCTGCTCCACAGCATAACGGGAGATCTGGAGAAAATGTTACAATGACGCTTGAGAAGAACGGGTAAGATGTGATGAGATAATATCAATGTTGGGATATGTGTCACCAAACATCTCGCCTGAATCAACCATTCAGCTCCCCAGAGCCCACGTCACTCAGATTCCACAGAATCTGGTAAGGTGGAGCTTAGAAACAGTAAGGAGAAGCAAATATTGATGGGAGTTGGATATCAAAGTCAAATTTGTGATACAATTGTTGGGTATAATATAAAACAGGAAATTATATACTCAGGCTTGTGGGAACTGCAGTAATAATGGTCACCTTCAAGTTACATCTGAATCTTGAGTGTGTATGAGATGGGTTGCTTTAACAGTATGTTGAGCACCCAGCTAGAGATCAGGCGATTTTGGAATTGCTGTGTGATCAGAAGAGCTAATTGAAAACTTTGGTGTAAAGGAGGTTTTGGGAATAATGACCTTAATACATTGAAATTTACATGATGTCTGAATACAAAGCAGTCTCTTTTTCTTAAATTGCGTGTATATTCCGGAATCATGTAACACATGAACGTATGGGGAATAAGCTGACTTCAGTGAATTTGAAAAGTACATGAAAAAGATTTAATGGAAGGCAGGCAATGTGTGTTACTTACAGAAACACTGTAAGGCGTACAATATTCAGATATACCTCCAAGGTGTAAATAGCAAAAGGGAAAGGTGATTCAACGATGGTTAACAAAAGATGTTGAAAATTGCATTCGATCAAAGAAAGTGCCTCAGAAATTGCCAAATATCGTGGATTCACTGAACTTTTGGACACAACAAAAGAGGGCTAAAAATGTG
>NW_025128985.1:0-1120 GCF_004010195.1 Chiloscyllium plagiosum | reverse complement strand
CTAGTTTGTTTAGTGAGTTTGGGAAGACAGGAAGCTGAATATTTAATGAGGTGAGCTGTAGCATTGATAAAGTGTTTAACAAACTATAATCCTCCTTAAGTAGCAACTCTCCACTGCCCAGAGGGAAGCTCAACTTGCTGTTTGGCAAATTCATAAAAGATGCTGCAAGTTGCTCCTAAAATCGAAATAGGCCTCGCCAGACTTCTCACTAGATTCTGCCACAAATCCGGCCATAGCTGACTTTGCTCAGATCCCCGTAAGGTTCCACCCTATGTCTTTGAAGCTGATACTGGTGTCTGCAAAGTGGGGCCAGTTCAGAAGTCCATGTTTGGAACAGGAACAGGGGACCCATCTTAGGTTGTGGAGTTTGGTTGACCTCGGTTGACAGTGTTACAGCGGTAGAAGGTATAGATAGCTCTGCAGGAATGGGCTAGGCAGGCGGGGAGTGTTCATCATGACTGGTAGCCAGAAATGAAGTCGATTGCAGAGCCAGTGCAAAAGAAAGGGACCTTGAAATATTCAGATCTCTTGATTCATTATGCTGTGCTATGCGGCTGGGAACTGATGAACCTGTGAATATCACACCAGCTGTTATCGACAAAAACAACCAAGTAGCACTGGCAGGCCTATGACACAACACAACAGCGTGGAAGTAGATCAGATCGCCAATATCAATTGAAGTGAGTGTTGGCTATAGTCCTAGGAGGGCCTTGGATTTCTGACTTGACAGTTGATTGACCTGACAGAGTCAATGTTAAGTCACAATAACCCTGCTATTGAATAGGGGAATTTATACATTAGTGAATGTCTTCTCAGTGTCTATAATTCTTTCACAGAAAAGGAATGTGCATTGGTGATAGATAGGTTCAAAGATGTAACAAGAGCATGTGGTTTGTGGTGTAGGAACTGGAAGATATGTTCCTGCATTACTTTCTTTGCTACTGAATTCCTTTGGGATTCTTCAGTCTCCTAAGTTTAGTGGTAATGTGGCTTTCCTGAAGCAGTTCGCCGCTGAACAGGGCTGACAAACCGGGGCAGGATCAGTCTATATGATAGATAGGGGACCATCGAGTGAATGAAGCCCAATGCACATCTGGAGGACAGCATCACTCAAGATGCT
>NW_025128984.1:0-1120 GCF_004010195.1 Chiloscyllium plagiosum | reverse complement strand
AGGCATCATCCTGGACGGATGATCTGCACTGTTACCATCTACTTCAATAAAATGGACACTGGCAGATGCACAGATACATTCATAGACACGCATAAACAGGCACTCAAATACATCGAAACGAAGACATATGTAGACCCACAGAGGGAGCAACGAGAACATCCATGTCTGCATGCATTCACACAAAATCACAGAAACACACGGAAACCAACATACATACAAAAAATACACACCGTAACTCATACACAGAAACGCAGATACTCTGACACAAGGCATACATAAACACACAGCCACTATCAGCGGTTTTGCAAAGCCACAGCAAACACAAGTACACGCACAAAGACAAGGGACCACCAAAAACGAAACCATATACAGATTCACGCATCACTGCCCACACATATAGTTAAAAATCACATAGCACCAGGTAATAGTCCAACAGGCAAAATTGGAAGCATTAGATTTTGAAACGCTCCTACTTCATCAGGTGATTGAAATGAAGAAGCAGAGCTGTAAAAACTCGTGCATCCAAATAAGTCTGTTGGACGATAGCCTGGTGTTGTTTAATTTTTAACTTTGTCCACCCCAGACCAACGCTGGTTCCTACAAATACTGACACACATAGACAAAGAAACGTTTCCACAACAACACAGGCACACACACATAAATAAACATGCAAATAAAAATACATCTGCAGACACACAGGTTTGCATTAAGACACGCACAACTGAAAGCAGAAACCAACAGACCTGGACGTGTTCTAACACACAGAGTCTTGGCGTGACAAAAAAATCTTCAATCGTGTACAGACAGGAAGAAACACAAACACATACTCGAGCACATGCACATACAAAGAACGACATGCCGTTGTACTTGCACGGATATCAAAGTGCAAGAATACGATTTATCAATTAGCGAAATGGACTGCCTGTAACAATGTAGGAAGGGATAAACGGCCTTGAGCTCCATGAAACACTCAGTGGCGGATAACAATTCGAATCGTTGTTATATTATAGCAGATATAAAACAGCAGCTCTCAGTTATAAAACGCATACTCCCCACAGTGAAGGAATTAAATAGGAATGAATCTGACAAAAAAATTCGCAAATATGCATTGATTACACCA
>NW_025128983.1:0-1120 GCF_004010195.1 Chiloscyllium plagiosum | reverse complement strand
TGCAATGGTCCATAACAGTCCGTATCTTGTCCAAGAACAACAGATTAATGAGGGGACATTTTGCCTGGGGGATATCGATGTCCAACCACATTGACCGCAGGACTTAGCAAATCAAATCAGCCAAATAGGCTAGAAGGGAAATCAATTGTTATTTGTTAAAGTATGTAAAATCCACATCACTCAACTGCAATTGGGTGAGCTCCATAAGAGGCCGCCTGTGATGTTAAATAAAACATCCAAGCCGACTGTAAAGCTCCGTATAGGCTGACTGGGCAGTATCAAAAGGTGCATTTGCCTGGGATATAATAAACGGAGGAACACATTCATTTTGACAGGAGATATTCTACCCAACCAGATATAGAAGGTGCTGAAAGCCCTGCCTTATGTTCTCGAGCAACTGCAGGAAGATAGCTTGATCTAATTGATTGAAGGCTGGGGTGATATAAATGCCTAAATACAAGAAACCTCCCTCTGACCATCTGAAAGGGAATCGGATTCCACCTCCAAGATCAGGTACTCTAATAAAACCCAGACAGGCATGGTGTCCGATTTCATAAAGTTGGTTTTATACCCCAAGAAAGATCCAAATACATTAATCACCTGGGCACAGTTATCATCGAGTTCGTTAGAAAGAGAAGAACGTCATCTGCATAAAGTGTGATCTTATGCCATCCTGATCTTACCTCCAGAGCAGTAATATTGTGGTCCCTCCGGATGGGTTCTGCCAACGGCTCAATCACCAATGTAAATAGTAACGGTGAAAGAGGACACCCTTGACGGCTGACTCTGCCATTGCTAAAATTGTCAGACCTTATACCATGAGTGACTAGTTAATACTGTCACCCACCTGGCAAAAGCCTCTCCAAGGTCAACCTATTCCAGGACATAATAGAGGTACGGCCACTCCACCCGGTCAAATGTTTTCTTTGCATCCACTACCAAGCCTGGAATCGACCCTTGCTGGCACACCTGAACCATGTTAGCACTCTCCTATTATTATTAGATGACATGTGACTCCTAATAAAACCTGTCTGGTCCTATTTCACAATGAAGGGAAAGACCTTCTCCAGTTTCAACGCCAGTATTGTCACCAAAATATGAAAGTCCACATTTAATAAGG
>NW_025128982.1:0-1120 GCF_004010195.1 Chiloscyllium plagiosum | reverse complement strand
ATAGATAAACGTATAGACAAAATGCTGGAAATGGTATGGTTGTTATTTCCAATTCCTGTCTTTTGTATTTACTTTCTGACATCGTCTGTGGTAGGATGTGGAACACTCTCTTTCTGTGTAATAACCTGTGGATCTGAATTACATTTCTTCTGATATTACTGCTCTGAGAGAATGTTCCTGTCATTATGTTATTTTAGAGACAAGCATAAAGTTGTGATCAAAATATTTGCAACTGAAAGAGTGCTTAGAGGAGAGGTGGAGCCATAACGTCTGAATTTTACCGAAGCATAGATGGTCTATTAAGCGTCAGCATTGAAGCCAAGATGGTGACTGGGCGTATAGTCGAGCTGGTAGTGGATAGGTTTTTTGATGGACAGAATGCCGAGACACAACTGAATTTTATTTAATTAAATTCGGTATTGTGAACAGTCTCGTTCTCAGATGTTTGTGAGGGCGGGAGTGTGGGCGGTTCTGAAATTTGTGGGTAATCAATGGAATTTGCATTTGAAACTGAAGACAATAGTTTCCGTCTTTGTCAAATATAGATAACAGAAATAGCAACGAAGTTCGCCATGGTTGAAGAGATTAATAAATGGATAGAGATGAAGAAACTTACCAGGAACACCAACAATCGCGAGTATAAGATAGTAACCCGCCTGGATAATCATCAGTGCACCACATATCCGAAATGGTAATGGTAACCAAGACCAGGAAACATAGACAAGACCAACGGATAAACTCCTGTCCATTGTTGCAGCATTCCAGTCTAATGTTCTCAGATTCTGGTCCATTAATAGATCATTCCAGACTATTCTCAGATGTTTAAATCTCCTTTTTCTGTCTCTGCAGCTGCTGATCCCTTTGAGCGTTGGAGTTGATGCATCTGCTGCTACAATGGCATAAACCATTGCAAGAGGCCCCTTACTAATAGGAGACAGAAAACATCCAATGACACAACGAGGATCCATGGAGACTGGCATCAAGCACAGTCACTGAACAAACAGCTCCATTTAACTCCTTTCAGTATGGTTCCTTCAGTTCACAAAAACTACTGGACTGGATTGGATATTGCCACCGTTGGCTATTCATCACATCTCCCATCACCCATTGCGCTCGTGAA